>NW_027187367.1:2589098-2595445 GCF_028583685.1 Petaurus breviceps papuanus
CCCTGCAACAACAGCACTGTCCTTCACCAGTGGACAGTATTCACTCTCTGTCTGCAAGACAGTCTCAGGATCTCTTAGCCAGCAGCCAGGTTCCAGAACAAATCTGGCAAAACAACATCAAAACAGACAAAGTACCAGCAAAACAGTCATGTCTCCTCAGTCCTTGGCAGCTCTGGGGGCAGGTCTCAAAAGTCCAGGGCGATTCAAAGTGGCCCCCAGCAATCCTTTCAGTCTCTCTCTCTGCCTCCACGAGGTGCTGCTTCCAAAAAGTTCTTCTGCCTCTCTCTTGTCTCTCCAAATCTACGTCACTAGCTCTTCCCAGTTCAGGACTTTCTTTTCACATCAACAAGTCCATCCCACAGGTGGGATTAACAAGCTCTGGGTTTTAACACAATCAATTTGAAAACCAAGCCAATACAGGGGAATCATATTAAGAGACATTATACTAATAAAGTATTATTATTGTTATATTTTAAATGAGATTGTGAAGGAGAATCGGAAGCAATCATTTATTTATATTGTCTGACTGGGACAGAGTATAGCAGCACTAGTACCTTTTTTTCCATGGATGTTATACTTCTCAATTCTATTTAAGCTCATTTTGAATTTCTTGGCTGCCATATCACATGATTGCCTTCACAATGAGCTGTCAGTCCATGGCTATTCCTTAGAGAACTGCTGACTAGCCAATCCTGCTATAACCTATACTTATAAGACTTTACATTTATACCTATGAAATTTCATCCTTAATGAAACTTAATGATCTTCCCTGTCAAAATCTTTATAGAGCCTCAACTTTGTCATATAGGCCATTTTTCTCAGCCTTGAGTCATCTGTAAAGTGGAAAAGTATACCCCACTCAAAAGTTACTGAAGACATTATAAAATATTTGGGAATCTACTTGCCAAAACAAATGTATGAACTATATGAACACAATTACAGAACACTTTTGACACAAATATATTCATATCTAAATAATTGAGGGAAAAAATCAGTTTCTCATGGATAGCTAATACTACAAAAATGACAATTCTACCTAAATTAATTTATTTATTCAGTGCCATTCAAATCAAACTAGCAAAAATTATTTTGTAGAATTAGAAAAATAATAAAATTCATTTGGAAGAACAAAAGGTCCAGAATATCAGGAAATTAATGAAAAGAAATACTAGGGAAGGTGGCCTATCCATAACAGATCTTAAATTGCATTATAAAGCAACAATCATCAAAGCTACTTGATGCTGGCCAAGACCACAGTATCTGGGATAAGAACTCACTATTTGACAAAAACTACTAGGAAAACTGAAAAATGGTACGGCAGAAACTAGGCATAGACCAACATCTGACACTGTGAACCAAAATAAAGTCCATATGGGTACAAGATTTAGATATAAAGGTGAAGGGGCAATGTAAGTGCCTCTGTGAGGAATAAGATTATACAAAGCAAGGCCCCAACTCAATTTGACCTTTCTATTGCCCTGAACTGTTTGGGAACAGGGATCCTGAGAGAATGTAAGGGTTGCTCCTCACCTGGAATGATGGCCAGATCCTTGAAAGCAGATTTAATAACTGCCCAATTCCTAGAACTAGCCATTTGAAGGAAACATCGTTCTTAGGGGTGGGGGGGGGGGGCCTTGGAGGAATTGGCCTCCATCCCAGGCCTTACACAAGATATGATGGTTGCTAAAAACACCTGGTAGTATGCCTTCTTTGTTCTCAGCACTACTTATACTTAAACTATAAGATTCAGACCCCAAATTGGAATCTCACCCATGGAGGAGACATTTTGCCTGGGACCCTGACAACTGTACTGGGATTCCCCAGCTTGTGTGGTCAGGTGTTGGTACTTCCCTACAACAGTGATGCTTGTAAATATATATGTGTGTGTGTGTGTGTGTGTGTGTGTGTGTGTGTGTATACACATATATATACATATATATATATATATATATATCCATTATTAATCATAGTTGCTCTTATTCTGCTATCTTTAAGCCTTTTACTCTTTTATCTCTGGTTTCCTTCCCATCCACCTATATTCTAAATAAACTATATTACATTGGATCTTTTGAAGTGCCAAGTGTTCCATTCATGGGAATCCTGAACCTCCTTAAGTGGACAAAAGGATGAAACTATTAGCAAGTTAAGGGAGAAAAGAATAGTTTATCTGTCAGATTTATGGATAATAGAGGAATTTATGACCAAAGAAGAGATACAAAACATTACAAAATGCAAAATGGGTAATTTTGATTACATTAAATTGAAAAGATTTTGTATAAACAAAGCTGATACAACCAAGAGTAGAAAACTGGGAAAGAATTTTTACAACCAGTGTCTCTGATAAAGGCCTCATTTCTAAAATAGATAGAGAAATGAGTCAAATTTTAAAAGATACAAGTCATTCCCCAATTGATAAATGATCAAAAGACATGAACTGGCATTTTCAGAGGAAGAAATTAAAGCTATCTATAATCATATGATAAAATGTTCTAAATAACTATTGATTACTATATCATACCTATCAGACTGGATAACATGACAAAACAGGAAAAATATAAATGTTGAAGAAAATGAGAGAAAATTGGAAAACTAATGCATTGTTGGTGGAGTTCTGAACTGATCCAACAATTCTGGGGAACGATTTGGAACTGTACACAAAGGGTTATAAAAATGTGCACACTCTTTGACCCAGTAATATCACTTCTAGGGCAGTATATCAATGAGATCATAAAAATGAGAAAAGGACCCACATGTACAAAAATATTTATAGCACCTCTTTTTGTGGTGGCTAAGAACTAGAAATTGAAGGGATGCCCACCAATTGGGGAATGGCTGAATAAGATGTGATATATGAATGCAATGGAATACTATTATACTATAAAAAATGATAAACAGGAGGACTTCAAAAAAACCTGGAAAGACTTATATGAATTGATGCTGAGTGAGGTGAGCAGAGCCAGAAGAACACTGTACAAAGTAACAGCCACAGTGTGTGATGACTGACTTTGATGGACTTGGCCCTTCCCAGCCATGGGAGGACCTAAAACAATTCCAGAAGACTCATGATGGAAGGTGACATCCACATCCAGAGAAAGAATTAGGGAGTCTTGAATGCAGAGTGAAGCAGACTATTTTCCTTTTTTTGTTTTTTTTTATTTCTCATGGTTCCTCCCATTCATTCTAATTCTTCTATACTGCATGATTAATGTGAAATATATTTAATAGGAATGTAAATGTAAAGCCTATATCAGATTGCCATGTTGGGGAATGGGGTGGGAAGGGACAGGAAGAAAATTGAAAACTTATGGAAGTGAATGTCAACAAGTAAAAACAAATAAATTAACTTATAAAAAAGAAAAGAGTTAGTGTTGAGAATTATCTTTACATTTAATTGGAAAAATGATATACTATTAAGAATGAATGTATGATTCTGACACAAGTCAATAAATGTCAAATTTTGGTCAGATGTTAAGGGCTTAGTGCTAAAGACTTACAATAAATTGATTAATTTTTTTTAATCTTCAAAAAACATGTTTTGTCATGATAGAACCTCACAAAAAGTATAAAGTCTGTATGGACAGTTTCATTTTCCCATCTGTATTTTGGTTTGATCTTCAGGCAAAAATGAGGGAAATGAAGCCATAACCTTTTACAGGAGAAATAAAATGTGACTCAGAGAAAATTCAAGAGATTTGACAGTTTTCATATTGTAATATGAAACCCAGGGACAGGAAAATCAGTCAAGGTTTGTAAGAGTATTTTGTGGGAGGATGGTAGTGATTTCAGCAGAATGGAAGAAAAAAAAAAAGAATCTTTTGACTCATAAGCAGGAAGTGAGCAGGAAAACTCAGAAAAGTCAAGCAAATTCCTTCTGGACAGTTGTGATAGATACTATTATGTGAGTGGTTAGCCTGGTAAGTTAGAATTTCCCAGGCAGTCAGACCTAAATGAAAATGACAAAACAAGGAGGGGGATGGAACCAAGATGGTGGAGTAAAAGCAGGAACTTGCTTGAGTTCCCATACTAACCACCTCCAATACCTGTAAAATATTACTCCAAATAAATTTTAGAGCTACAGAACCCACAACATGATGGAGAGAAATAAATCTCCCGTTGAAGGCAGCCTGAAAGACCAACAGAAAGGGTCAATCACACCAGGGTGTGAGACAAGAGCAATCCTGTATGAGCTGCAACAGCCCAGACCAGCTGAACAAACTGGCCACAGAAGACTTCAGGAGAGTGAATTACAGGCAGCTGTGGCAGTTTCCAGAGTTCTCAAACCATGAAGTCCAAAGAGAAAGTAAAAGTTCAGTGGGGAACCCTGTTGATCCTGGGTGAGAGAAAAGCCTGGTCAGGCTCCTGCCTCCTGAGCAGCAGAAGTGACAGTGGTTGCAACTGCTGCCACTGCAGCTGCTTTCAGATCCAGGCCTACAAATAATAAGGGGACCAAGTAACTGTCCAGAAGGCATTTGCAGGAATCCTTCTGATGGCACTGAGGCAGGATTCTCTTGCTTTGCCCTGCTTGGGTCTGTGTTGCAGTCTTGAGTGGTGAT
The DNA here is from genome assembly GCF_028583685.1 of Petaurus breviceps papuanus. Classification (NCBI taxonomy): domain Eukaryota; kingdom Metazoa; phylum Chordata; class Mammalia; order Diprotodontia; family Petauridae; genus Petaurus; species Petaurus breviceps. The sequence continues at coordinate 2,593,652 of NW_027187367.1, forward strand.
ACTGGGGTGAGGCATGATGGTGTGGCAGAGCTTGTTGAAGAGGTGGAGAGGCAGTCTTCCCCATAGTTCTGAGGTAGATGCCTAGAAAAAAACTCTGACAACAGCTGGCAAACCTCAGAAATTTGTGGCACAGTGTTCTCCACTCTGGAAGCAGAGTTCTACTGAGGCAAAGAAATCAAAAGTCAAGTAATTGACTGCCAAGATAAATAAACAGAGGAAGTACAATCAGACCATAAAATTTCTTTTGGGGGGACAAAGAGGATCAAAACATAGAACTAAAAGAAAACAACAAAGTCAAAACTCCTGCGTCAAAAGCCTCCAAGAAAAATATGAACTGGTCGAAGGCCATGGAGGAACTCAAGAAGGATTTTGAAAATCAAGAGGAGTGGAAGAAAAATTGGGAAGAGAAATGAGAATGATGCAAGAAAATCATGAAAAAGGAGTCAACAGCCTCAATGAAGAAAATACACCTTAAAAAATAGACTAACTCAAATGGCAAAAAAACAATGAGGAGAGGAATGCCTTAAAAATCAGAAGTGGTGAGATGGAAAAGGACTTTCAAAAACTCACTGAAGAGAATAATTCCTTCAAAATTAGATTGGAGCAAATGGAAGCTAATGACTTTATGAGAAATCAAGATACTATAAAACAAATCCAAACAAAAGAAAGAATAGAAGGCAATGTGAAATATCTCATTGGAAAAACCACTGACCTACAAAATAGATCCAAGAGAGATAATTTTAAAATTATTAGACTACCTGAAAGCCAAGATAAAAAAAGAGACTAGACACCATCTTTCAAAAAATTATCAAGCAAAATTGCCCTGATAATCTAGAACCAGAGAGCAAAATAGAAATTGAAAGAATTCACCAATCACCTCTTGAAAAAGATCCCAAAAAGAAAACTCCAAGGAATATTATAGCCAAACCCCACAGTTCCCAGGTCAAGAAGAAAATATTACAAACAGTCAAAAAGAAGCAATTTGAGTATTGTAGAAACACAATCAGGATAACACAAGATCTAGCAGCTTCTACATTAAGGGATCAAAGGGTTTGGAATATGATATTCTGGAGATCAAAGGAGCTGGCATTAAAAACCAAGAATCACCTAAGCAGCAAAACAGAGTATAATACTGTAATGTAATGCCAAGGAAAGGCAACTTCCCAAGGTTCAGAATACCAGCATAGGTGCTCTCCATTTTATTCAGTGACAAACCAAGAACAGAGAAGATGAAAACATGACATCATTCCAAATACAGCATTTACTAAATGTGATTAATCTCCAAGGACTACCCCACCCCAGGACCTTCCAATCATTCAATCAATTACAAAGTCTCTGTTCTAAATACTTCTCCACCCCTAGGCTATGCCTTAATTAAGTCCACCACAAAGCCCCTCTTCTCAAATGGAGATTAGTTTCCAAACATAAGGTCAAAAGTTCTCCACCCCTGGATCACAATTGAATCTACCCCAGAGTTACATCAAGTTTAAACACAGCACTTAATACCCAAATGGAGGTCTTTTCTTCATCTTGACACGAGGCAAGTTCTCAGCAATCTTAGTTCCTGGGGAGACAAGGCTTAGCAAAGCCACAAGATACATTGCCAGTCCCTTCATGAATTTATCCTCTGTCTGTAGAACAGTCCTAGAACCCCTGAACACATTAGCAAAGCCCTCTCCCAGGATTTCTGTAAACATACAACAAGAAAATCCTTCTTCAGGGCTTCTGAACCAACAGAAAGGCTCCCAGACCCCTGCAACAACAGCACTGTCCTTCACCAGTGGACAGTATTCA
>NW_027187367.1:2595455-2707540 GCF_028583685.1 Petaurus breviceps papuanus
CCCTGCAACAACAGCACTGTCCTTCACCAGTGGACAGTATTCACTCTCTGTCTGCAGGACAGTCTCAGGGCTTCTTAGTGAACGGCCAGGTTCCAGGACTTCTTCAACAAAAGGACTGTCTTTCACCAGTGGACAAATCTGGCAAAAGAACATCAAAACAGACAAAGTACCAGCAAAACAGCCATGTCTCCTCAGTCCTTGGCAGCTCAGGGGGCAGGTCTCAAAAGTCCAGGGCAATTCAAAGTGGCCACCAGCAATTCTCTTAGTCTCTCTCTCTCCACGAGGTGCTGCTTCCAAAAAGATCTTCCGCCTCTCTCTTGTCTCTCCAAATCTACGTCACCAGCTCCTCCCAGTTCAGGACTTTCTTTTCACATCAAAAAGTACATCCCACAGGTGGGATTAACAAGCTCTGGGTTTTAACACAAGCAATTTGAAAACCAAGCCAATACAGGGGAATCTTTAATTGCTATTACTATCACAAATACTTCAGGAGAACATATGGACATTCAACGAAGTAGAGGACTTTCAAGCATTCTTGATGAAAAAACAGAGCTGAACAGAAAATCTGACTTTCAGATAAAAGAAGCAAGGGAAGCATTAGGAGGTAAACAGGACAAAGAAATTGTGAAGAAATTATTAAAGTTGAACTCTACATTTCTACATGGAAAAATGATAATTGTAACTCAAAAGACTTTTCTCAATATGAGTAAAGTTGAAGGGAATGCATATATATATATATATATATATATATATATATATATGAGGGTGTATGTGTGTATAAAGATATATGTGAGTGTGTGTATATGTGTGCACATGTATACATGGACAGAGGGCATAGGATGAGTTGAATATGAAGGGATGATATCTAAAAAATAAAGTTAAGAGGTGAGAGAAGAATATATTGGGAGGAAGAGGAAAAGAAGAGAGAATAGGTGAATTATCTTATATAAAAGAGGCAAGAGAAAACTGTTACAATGGAGGGGAAGAGCAGGAAAATGAAAGGGAATGGGTCAACCTTAATCTCATTGAATTTGGCTTACGGAGGGAATAACATACACGCTCAATTGAATACTTTGCTCTACATGGAAGTAGGGTGAAGGGTATATGAGGGGGATGATAGAAGGGAGAGCAGATTGGAGGAAGGGGTAGTTAGAAGCAACCACTTCAGAAAAGGGACAGGGTCAAAGGAGAAAAGAGAATAAGTGGATGAGGAATAGGATGGAGGGAAAAAAGTTATTCTTTCACAACATAACTACTATGCAAATGTTTTGTGTAACTACACATTTACAACCTATATTAAACTGCTTGTCTTCCTAGCAGGGGTGGGTGAGGAAGGAAGAAGGGAAGGAATCTGGAAATCAAAGTTTTAAAAACAAATGTTAAAAAATTGTTTTTTACATGCAACTGGGAAATAAGATATAGAGGCACTGGGGTATAGAAATCCATCTTTTCTTTCTAGAAAGTTAGGGGGATAGGGGAGGATATAAGAGAGAACAGATTGGCGGAAGGGGTATTCAGCAGGCTTGCTATCTTGGGCTGGGGGCAAGGGAGAGACAGGGAGAAAATTTGTAACTCAAAATGTAGTGGAAATGAATGCTGAAAACTAAAAATAAATAAATAGATAGAGTATTTATTTAAAAAAAATTAAAAAGCTTTGACACTGAAAGGTCCACAGTTGGGAAAATGCCATAAAACACATAAGGAATGAAAACCATAACTTAAATTCGGTGAAAGGTGAAAGCCTGGACATGAAGACCTGTTAAAATCATAATTCAGACACTGAATCCTAAGATAATATGACCAGACAATAACCATGACATGGACACAGTGACTAGTTCATGACCAGCACATGTGACCAGTACACAAACCTGGTTTTGTGCATTTACCCAAAAACATTGGCTTAAAGTCCAAACTTGGAAATGAGCTAATCACTAAGAAGGAACCCCAAATATCCACCAGTCAGTAGTGATGTGCTTTAAAACTCCACCTCCCTGCATTTGTGTAATGGTAATGTAATTTGAATTTGAAGACCCCTTTTTGTATTGGTAAGTAAGCAGGTACTTAGCACTTGCTAACTAATCAAATCTCTGTGAAAGAAACAGAAGGTATGAACCCCTAGGGGTTCCTGACATGACAGGAAGGGGTTGGCTGAAATAGGAAGTAGATAAGGCTGTGTGTATGTAAGGAAAATCCCCAGAGAGGAAGGGTCAGAATTTCTTGGGACCAGCATCTGGAGGCAGAACAGGTACAGAGGAGAAATGAGAATCAAGAACTGAGTCAGAATTTCCTGAGAATTTGTGGCAGAGCTTCTTCTGAAGAAGAGCCCAGGAGCCCAGAAGTCCAGGAGCCCAGGATCCACCCCTCCCCCCTAAACTGGATAAGGTGATTCTGATTTTTTGAATGAAATGCAGAAGACTGTGGAAGCATGACTGGGATACTAAGACTTTTTCTGTTCATGGCATGGTTGAGCCTTGAATTCTTGGGAATAGAAAATGTGAAGGATTTGAGATGAACTGGACTCTGTGAACTTCAATATGGAACAGGAACTGGAAGAAGAACTGGACAAGGAGCTGGACAAGGAACAGGGAGCTGTCTGCCTTTGAACCCAGGTGATGGTTGGAGCTAGGACTACGGAAGAGGAACCATGGAAACTGAGAGCCAGCCTCAAGTCAACCTGAGGGAAGACTTTACTTGGATACTGTGTACTGACTGAGAAGATTATGATTTACTTGTGACCAAGGGGTGGATGGCCTGTGTATTTTCCACCATCCATTAAGAGGGTATTGAGTAGTGACTAATGACTGAGTAGTGACTGATGATTGACTAATGACTCATTTCTAACTTACTGTGCTCCATGAGTGAAGAACTTTGTCTTTTGTACTTTGTGTTCCTTGAGGAGGCAAACCTCCTTAAGGATGATTGAATGCTTGAGTTACTAAATGATTGTTCTTTGTTGAAAACTTTGTGACCACTGTGGTGAAAACTATGTGGCCATCTTAGTGATAAATTGTTTGAATGCTACATTTTTATTTTCTGTGAGAAGTTGTAGTATTATGAATGCTGTACTTTGATTTTCTGTGAATGTTTTGCTTTTATTTGTTATGGAATAAATAGAGTGTTCACTATACTGTGTAATCAGAATCTTAAAGGCTATTCACAGTAGCATTCTTCTGGAAAGCTGCTCGTGCATGACATTACAATTTGTTTTCTATAATTACCATTGGGCTTTTCTGGATTCTGAGTGGGGATCCAATCTGTAGTCTGGCCGCGATCCCAGACTGAAGACTATCAAACTTTTGACAGGGATCCCTCATACTGCCCCAGTGAAATCACACAATTTACTAAACTACTACTTGTAATCTTTCTGGAGGTATTTGATCTATTCCTTTGGTAGTACACTTATCCCACTGTTTGGGAGGGATATGTAGAGTTCTCTAGGTGGGGGAATTCCAGACCCTACGGGCACTTCTCATGGAATTAGACAAATTTTTTAGCTGGAGATCATCCCATATAATAAAAACAACATAAGTACTTACTATGAAACAGGCACCATTCTAAGCACAAAAACAGTCACTGTTCTCAAGGAACTGTGAAAGGTAAGAGCCTGGACATGGAGATCTGCTGAAATCATAATTCAGGTATTGAGTTATAACTTAAAAAGAAGCAACATGTAAATGCTTCCTACAGAAAGTGGTGGTACTTAAGTTGAGTCTGGAAGGATGTTAGGGATCCTAAGAGGTGAAGATAAGCAGTAAGGGTATCACAGGTATGACACACAGCCAAGGAAAATGAATGGAGATGAGAGATGGAAGGTGAGGAACATTCAACATATCATGTGTGAGCAACACTAATTATTAGAGTATTAATCGATGGTAGTGTGTATGGAGGGGAAGAAATGTAGGAGAGTGCAGTGGTAGGATTGTCCAGTTTTAAATGGCAAACAGAGGGCCTTATGTTTTATTATAGAGTTAATAAGAAGCCATTGGAGTTAAGCAAGTAAGGAGGTAATATGGTTAGAACTGTATTTTAGGAAAATTACTATAGTAGCAAAATAGAACATGAACTGGAATGATGCATGAGGCAAGAGGAATGAAAAAAAATGAAGAGATAATTTAGGAGTTATGAAACTCCATTAATAAACCATGGTGAAACAAAACATCTGAATATCATATTCCCAAAATGTCACAAAAGTTATCTGCTCATATCTGTTAGAATCAAATGACAGAGGAATAGAAAGAATACCTTGATTGTAACCCAAAAGAAACTTTAAATTGAAAACACCAATGCATATCTCACACAAAATACAGAATTTCCCAGTTTAAAAACCTGTAGACAACCGAAAAAGTTCAAGTATGAAGGGGCTATAGTCAGGATTACACAACAAGTATTTTAAATCAGAGAAAATCTTGAAAAATTATACTACAAAAAGGGAAAGATAAACACTTACAATCAAAAATAACATATCTTTCAAAACTGATGACAGGAAAGAGGGAATTAATAGAAAGGAAGGTTATTAACCAGTCCTAATGAAACCAGAGTTGACAGGAAATTTTAAAATGTAAACAAAAGAGTCAAGGAAAATTCAGAAAGATAAACACATTTGAATAAGCACAAGGCACAAGATTCAGCTAGGTAGTGCAGCAGATAGAGTACCAGGCCTAGAGTTTAGACAGCTCATTTTCTGAATTCAAATCTGATCTCAGTCACTTACTAGCTGTGGCCCTGGGTAAGTAACTTAGTCCTATTTACCTCAATTTCTTCATATGCAAAATGTGTTAGAGAAGAAATTGGCAAATCATTCTAGTATTTTTATAATTGAAGGTATTTCTCCAGGTCACTTGCAGAAGTTGTTTCTCAATGAAATTTTTAACTTTAAACAATCTGTCTTGGACTTTGCAGCATAGTTCTTTTCATCTTTTTTCTATAGACAGTCTGGGAATTCTTTTGATTGGCATTTTATATTCTATATTCAAAAGTTCTTGGAAATTCTGGGAGAGTGGAAAAATGTCAGGGGGCTTTTTTCCATGGTCAGATCACATAAGAAGAAAACATCCATGTTCCGTATCCTCCAATTCATGTAAAAGGTGATTCTGAAGAAACTTTGGAGATATAGAACCCACAAAATGACACAGAGAAGCTAACCTCCAACTGAGGATAGCCTGTCAGGCCATCAGGAAGTGGCCCACACAGTGCTCTGGGAGCCAACCCCAGCCCCACTCTAGCCAGAGGTTTTAGCCTCAGGGTGGACATGAACAACCGCCTTCTGGAGGGACTTCAGATCACCAGCAGCTGTGGCTGTTTCCAGAATTATCAACACACAGATGCTAAAGACAAAGTGAGAGGTCAGTGCAGTGTGGACTTTGGGATCTAGTAGTTTGGGAGTGCAGTAAGCCTTTGCCGCCAGGGCAAGAAGTGGCTGAGGCACAGCAGCCATGCAGCCACAGCCATGTGGCATCTTCAGCTCCTGGACTGCAGATTGTAGAGGGACCAAGTTACCAGTCTGAGGGGTAATAGCTCTTGCTTTAACCTACTTGGATCTGGATTGCAGTCTAAGGTGGAGGTCCTGGGGTGTGGGACCAGCTTGCCAGAGCATAGGAGGCTTCAGAGAGGGTACCCAACTAATAACTTTGGCAACTGAGAAAACCCCAGCATTTGGTACAAAGCTCGCCTTTCTGGTAGCAGAGTCCTACTGTAGAATAAAGCCCAAAAGTCAAGTAATTGAGTGGCAACATGAGCAGGCACACGAAGCAAAGCAAACAGCAGAACAAATTTACACTCCTGTTTTGGGGACAAAAAAGGATCAAAGCATGGAACAAGAGGAAGACAGAGAAGTCAGAACTCCTGCACCAAAAGCTTCAAAAAATATGAGCTGGTTACAGGCAATAGAGGACCTTAAGAATGATTTTGAAAACCAAATAAGAGAAGTGGAGGAAAAATTGGGAAGAGAAATGAGAATCATGCAAGAAAATTATGAAATTAGAGTCAACAACCTGACTGAAGAAAATAACACCTTAAAAAATAGACTAACTAAAATGGCAAAAGAGGCTCCAAAAGGCTTAAAAAAAATAGACCAGGGCAGCTAGGTGGCTCAGTGAGTAAAGCACCAGCCCCGGAGTCAGGAGGACCCAAATTCAGTTCCAGCCTCAGACACATAACACCCACACAAAATTTTCCAGAAGGAAAAAGAATCTCAAAAGCTCACTGAAGAGAATCATTCCTTCAGAATTAGATTGGAGCAAATGGAAGCTAAGGACTTTATGAGTAATCAAGATACCATTAAAAAGATCCAAACAAATGAAAAAATAGAAGGCAATGTGAAATATCTCATTGGGAAAACCACTGACCTGGAAAATAGATCCATGACAGATAATTTTAAAATTATTGGACTACCTGAAAGCCATGATCGAAAGAAGAACCTAGAAATCATATTTCAAGAAATTACTGACCTCCCCCAATTCATGTAAAAGGAGAATCTGAACAAACTTTGGAGCTACAGAAACCACAAAATGACACATAGAAGCTTACTTCCCACTGAAGACAGCCTGGCAGGCTGCCAGGAATCAGCCAGTGCAGCAATCTGGAAGCAGAGCCCAGCCCCACATGAGCCAGAGGTTTTAGCCCCAGGGAAGGCCTGACCAACCACCAGCTGGAGGGACTTCAGATCACCAGCAGCTGTGGTGATTTCCAGAATTATCAATACATAGATGCTAAGGACAAAGTGAGAGGTCAGTGCAGTGTGGACTTTGGAATCCAGTAGTTCAAGAATGCAGTTGGCCTTTGCCCCCGGGATGAGAAGCAGCTGAGGCACTGCAGCCGTGCAGCCCCCCCCTCCCCCCCCCCCCCCCCCCCGCAATATGGCAGCTTCAGCTCCTGGTCTGCAGAGTGTAGGGAGACAAAGCTACCAGTCTGAGAGGTAATCATTCTTGCTTTAACCTGCTTGGATCTGGATTGCAGTCTAGGGTGGAGGTCCTGGAGTGTGTGACCAGTTTACCAGAATGTGTGGAGGCTTCAGAGAGGGCACCCAACTAATACCCTTGGCAGCTGAGAAAACCCAAGCATTTAGGATGAAGCTCCCCTGTCTTGGTGGCAAAGTCCTACTGTGGCAAAAAGCCCAGCAGTCAAGGGATTGAGTGGCAACATGAGCAGGCAAAGGAAGCAAAATAAACAAAGCAACACAACTTTACACTGCTATTTTGGTGACAAAAAGGATCAAAGCATGGAACAGGAGTAAGACAGTGAAGTCAGAACGCCTGCATCACAAGCTTCAAAGAAAAATACGAGTTGGTTACAGGCCATAGAGGACCTTAACAAGTACATAAGAGAAGTAGAGGAAAAACTGGGAAGAGAAATGACAACAATGCAAGAAAATTATGAAATGAGAATCAACAACCTGACTGAGGAAAATACACTTTAAAAAATAAACTAACTCAAATGGCAAAAGAGGCTTAAAAAAGCAATGAATGCCTTAAAAAGCCGAATTTGCCAGATGGGAAAAGAATCTCAAAATCTCACTGAGGAGAATCATTACTTCAGAATTAGATTGGAGCAAATGGAAGCAAGGGACTTTATGAGAAATAAAGATGCTGTTAAAGAGATCCAAAAAAAATGAAAGAATAGAAGGCAATGTGAAATATCTCATGGGAAAAACCACTGACCTGGAAAATAGATCTAGGAGACATCATTTAAAAATTATTGGACTGGGGCGGCCAGGTAGCACAGTGAGTAAGAGCACTGGCTCCAGTGTCAGGATGACATGGGGATCGAATCCGGGCTCAGACACTTAGCACCCACCCAGAAACACCTGGCCATGTAACCTTGAGTTTTAACCCCAATTGCTTTAAAAAAAATTATTGGGCTATCTGAAAGCCATGATCAAAAAAAGAACCTAGAAATCATCCTTCAAGAAATTATCAAGGAAAATTGCCCTGATGTTTTAGAACCAGAGGGCAAAATAGAGGTTGAAAGAATGCACCAATCACCTACTGAAAAAGATCCCAAAAAGAAAACTCCTAGGAATATTATAGCCAGGTTCCAGAATTCCCAGATCAAGGAGAAAATATTACACGCAGCCAGGAGGAAACAATTTGAATATTGTGGAAACGCAATCAGGATAACCCAGGATCTGGCAGCTTCCACACTGAGGGATCGAAGGGCTTGGAATATGATATTCCAGATGTCAAAGGAGCTGGGATTCAAACCAATAATCACCTACCCTGCAAAAAGGAGTATCATGTTTCAGGGGGAAATATGGTGGTCATTCAGTGGAACAGAGGACTTTCAAGCATTCTTGATGAAAAGCTGGAGATGAATAGAAAATTTGACATTCAGATACAAGAATCAAGAGCAGCATGAGAAGGTAAACAGGGAAAAGAAATTATAAGGAACTTATCAAAGTTGAACTATTTACATCCCTACTTGGAAAAACGATAACTGTAACAGATGAAACTTTTCTCAGTATGAGAATAGTTGAAGGGAATAGAAAAGTACACACACACGTGTATATATACATACATATGTGTCTATATAGGAGGATATATGGGTGTATGAATACATATGTGAATGTGTGTATATATGTTTACAGGTATACATAGATAGAGGGCACAGGACCAATTTAATAGGAAGGCATGATACTTAAAAGGTGAAATTAAGAGGTGAGGAAGGAATATAATGAGACAAGATGGGGAGAGACATAATGGGATAAACTATCTCATACAGAAGAGGCAAGGGAAAATTGTTACAATGGAGGCAAAACAGGAACAGGAAGTCAAAAGGGAATGGGTCAAACTTATGCTCATTGAATTTGGCTTAGGGAGGGAATAATATACACACTAAATAGAGTATCTCACCCTACAGGAGAGTTGGGGGGAAGGGAATGGTAGGGAGAATGATGGAAGGGAGGGCAGGCTAGGGGGAAGGGAAGTTGAAAGCACCCACTTTTGAAAAGGGACAGGATCAAAGTAGAGAATAGAACAAGTGAGAGGTGGGATAGGAGAGAAGGAAATATAGTCAATCTTTTACAATATATCCACTGTGGAAATGTTTTGCATAGCTACACATGTACAACCTATACTGAATTGCCTATCTTCCCAGTAAGGGTGGTGGCAAGGCAGGAAGGGAATGAATCTGGAATCCAAAGATTTAAAATAAAATGTTTAATATATATATATATATATACACTATTATTAATATTATTTTACATGTACTATACTATTATTAATATTGTTTTACATGTAATATAGTATTATCGATATTATTTTACATATAACTGGGAAATAAGACATATGGGCACTGGGGCATAGAGATCTACCATGGCCTACTGTAAAGTTGGAGGGGGGATGGGAGAAGATATGGGAGAGAGCAGATTGGAGGAGGGGATATCCAGTGGGATCGCTATTTTGGGGTGGTGGGTAGGGCAAAAATGGGGAGAAAATGTGTAACTCAAAATCCTGTGGAAATGAATGATGTAAACTAGAAGTTAATAATGCATTTGATTAAAGAAAAAAGAAGGCATCCGTGTGGGAGACAGCAAGGACTTGTTTCTGGGAAAAGACCTACTGTGGCCCCCTACCACATGGGTAAAAGCAGTTTCTTTCCATTGACTGCATAGCCAGAACAAGCTGAATCTTTTAAAATTATCAGACTAGGACAGTCTCTTTCTCTATCCAATAGCATCCAGTGAGCTGAGGGTCCTGTTCACCCAAAGTATGCATGCCATGTTCTGAGGGAACATTAAGGAAGAAATACCTTGTCTTACCAAGGAAACCCAAAATCGGGTGACAAAGAATAAGATACAAATACATACTCCAGCTTTGTATTATATAATTTGTATAAAATACAAATAAGATACAAATTCATGAAAAATAACTGAACAACAAAAAGCACAAGAGATTAAATAATAGTGAAACTATACATTTTGTTAGAGGGGCACATGTCTCTTCAGAATCCTGATGTCCTCAGTTATCACTGAGAAAGATAAGTATGACAAACAGAGGACCTGGGATGATTTTTTTCTGTTTTGCTTGTTTTCAAAAAGGAAAGGAAAGTTAAAAAAAAATGAATGCAATAGAGAATAAGATGGGGATAGATTTCAATATCATAAGAGATATAGAGATAGAAAATAGCTCATCACATCAATATTATCTGAGCTGGATAAAAGAAGGTTGAATGTCCATTGTGAATGTGTCACGTTTGCAAGAGTATAATGGAGAAACACATATAAAATAAATTAAACTCAATAGAGAAATAGCAATAAATATAAAAATGTTATAAAGAGAGAAAGAGGTTGAATAGAGTCCTGGAGGTAATTGCCAAACAAAACAAACCACTTTAGGAAGATTGATAAAAAAAGGATGACTAAAAAGAGAAAGTGTAATAAAAGATTGGAGTCCTTGTCCAATGAAGAGGCACAAATAAGTTGGCAGAATTCAAGCATTTTTACTTTCACTTTATTAGCATTGAATAGATTCATGTTCAATTTCTACCCCTTTCTCCTTTGTAAAGAAGGAACTGCGGGAATGGGGATTTGTCAGGGGACTTTTTTGCATGGTTATGTGTGGGATCGAGACCACAACCAGATCTTCAAAATCAGAGTCTGAGTTGGAGATCAGAAAAGGTTTTTATTCTTTCTCATGAGAAAGGGCACAGCCCTTGTCACTCAAGTGGTGTCTGCCAGGGAGTACAAATTGCAGAAGTTCACAGGCTTCTGTTATTCTAATCCTAACATGTCCCACTTCTCTGTCCAGTCTCACCATAGGTAGATGAGGTGGGCTCAAAGCAATCTCAATCCTTCATTATCATGATTATTCATGAATTAGTAGCCTATCAGAGGATGGTGTTTTCCAATCCCTCATTATTCACCAAATTTGGAGACAGCCAATGAGTTGCAGTTGGTAATCCTTTAAATTTCCTTACATCATTCCGAGGCCTGTGAAAACCCTTTACTATCTTTCACAGTCAGATCACCTAAGAAGAAGGGATCCATGTGGGAAACAGTAAGGACTTGCTTCTGGGAAAAGGCCTACTATGGCCCCCTACCCCATGGGTAAAAGCATTTTCTTTCCATTGACTGCATAGTCAGAGCAGGCTGAATCTTTAAACCTATCAGACTGGGACAGTCTCTTTCTCTTTCCAACAGCATCCAGTGAGATGAGGTTCCTGTTTACCCAAAGCATGGATGCCATGTTCAGAGTGTTATTAGGAAAGAAATACCTTCTCTTACCTATAACTTTAGGCCCTGTGACCATGAGAAACAAACAAGGGGTTTTGATCTGGATTATTTATCCTTTACAGTTCTAGGCATGGGTAGTAGTTGCTGACCCCAGGAGCTCAAGTCATGGTTGTTGGACCCAAGGTCAGTTGTTACTGGAATTAGGAGGCAAGACTAGTTGTTACTGCCAATCAATCATGAAACCTCTAAGAATCTAGGTTGCTGGAATGCATGCTTGGACTGGGAGAGGTGGGGTTTGAACTTAAAACTTTATGTGACTATAAAAGAACTGAGTTACGCCATGAATTTAATCCCTCTTCCTCCCCCAGAGACTGAGGTGGCATAAGAATGGATTATGCTCTCTCCAGTGACGGGTGGTAGGGGGAGATAATTGTATGTTTGTTCTTGCCATACTTTTAAAGTACAGTAAGGGGCTGGTACTAACTGGGAAGTGGGTAAATGGAACTGGGGTGCAAGAGGTCCTTAAAATTTGGGGAAGTTCAGTGGTAGAGCCTTAAGTCAGTGGCAAAGATGCTGGACATTCCCAAATCCCCTAAACAGTACAGAAAAACCATAAAGGAGGGGTGCAGTGTAAATAATTGGCATTCAAGCAGTAGGAATGGGAGTAGGAACTGTTACAAAAGGAAAGGGAATATTATGAAGGAAAATGCTCAATTAACAATCATAATAGTGAACATGGAAAATGGATGAACTCACCCACAAATTTGAGGAGTGTGATGGAATGAATTGGAAATAAGAAAAATACGACAATATAGTATTTACAAAAAAAACATAATTAAAACTGAAAGTCACAGAATTAAGATGAGAGCTGAAGCAGAATTCACTATGCTTCAGATATTTTTAAAAGCAGGAAAAGCAATCAATCTCAGATAAGGTAATAGTAAATATAGGAAATTGAAAAGATAAGTAGGAAAACTACATTGTGTTTAAAGGCAACATAAATATTGAAATAGTATCAATTCTTTTTTTTATTTTTTTTTAAGCAATTGGGGTTAAGTAACTTGCTCAAGGTTACACGGCCAGTTATTTCTGCATGTGGTGCTGAGTGTCTGAGCCCAGGATTCGATCTCCAGGTCGTCCCAACACTGGAACCAGTGCTCTTACTCGCTGAGCCACCTGGCCACCACTAATAGTATCAATTCTTGACATATATATGCACCAAATGTAGTAACATATAAGTTCTTAAAGAAAAAGTTAAATTACAAGGACAAATATAAAAATTAAAATAGTTTGGGGACTTCATTGTGCCCCTTAAATATCTATGCAAAATTTTTTCAGGACATCATCAGTGGATTCTTTCAACCTCTATTTTGCTCTCTGGTTCTAAAACATCAGGATAATTTTCCTTCAGAATTTCTTGAAGGATAATTTCTAGGTTCTTTTTTTGATCATTCAGATAGTCCAATAATTTTTAAATGACGTCTCCTAGATCTATTTTGCAGGTCAGTGGTTTTCCCAATCAGATATTTCACATTGTCTTCTATTTTTTCATTTGTTTGGGTCTGTTTAATAGTATCTTGATTTCTCATAAAGTCCCTAGCTTCTAGTTGCTCCAATATAATTCTGAAGGAATGATTCTCTTCAGTGAGCTTTTGAGATTCTTTTTTCCATCTGGCAAATTCAGCTTTTTGAGGCATTCTTCTCCTCATTGGATTTCTGAGTCTCTTTTGCCATTTGAGTTAGTCGATTTTTTAACATGTTATTTTCTTCAGTCAGGTTGTTGACTCTCATTTCATAATTTTCTTGCATCATTCTCATTTCTCTTCCCAATTTTTCTTCCACTTTTTTTATTTGGTTTTCAAAATCCTTCTGAAGTTCCTCTATGGCCTGTAAGCAATTTATTCTTTTTTTTGAAGCTTCTGATGCAGGAATTCTGACTTCCCTGTCTTCCTCCTGTTCCATGTTTGATCCTTTTTGTCCCCAAAAAAGGAATCCAGAGTCACACCACTGTGCTTGCCTTGCTTCCCTCGTTTGCTCATGTTGCTACTCAGAACTCTGCTACCAAAGGGGAGAGCTTTGTCCCAAATTGCTGGGGTTTTCTCAGCTGCTGGAGCCATTAGTTAGCTGCCCTCTCAGAAGCCTCCACAAGTTCTGGCACACTGGTCACACACCCCAGTACCTCCACCCCAGACAGTGATCCACATCCAAAGAGGTTAAAGCAAGAGCGATTACCCCTCAGACCTGTCACTTGGTCCCCCTACAATCTGCAGGTCAGGAGCTCTGAAGCAGCCACGTGGCCAATAAATCATTTTTAAAAAGAAAAATCAAGTCAGAAGAAATTATAGAAGAAAGTAGTTAATTTTATAAAAAAAATGACAATGACACAGCGTGTCAAAACTTTTGAGATGATGTCACAATAAAGTGAAAATTGTATATCTCTAGACAGACTTTCATCAGCAAAAGAGGAAAAGCACAGGTAAATGAATTCAGCTTCAACAACAACAAAAATCAGAAAAAGAAAAAAGTCACCACTCTAACTACTTATCAGATAAATCAAGGAATGTCCCTTATTCTTAAGCCCCATGAGGCTTTAATGGCTGCACAAAAATCCTTTAGTCAACCCTGGTGAACTCCCTATCACACTTACCAAAGCAGATCTTCCAAAACTCCTGTTTCCTCAAGTTCTTATCTAGAGTCTGATCAGAGGATTACTTTTTCTTACCCCTTCATTTTTAAGACTGAGACTATTGATCATGATCACATTCACCGCCCCCCCATCCTCTTTTTATTTAAACCCCTTTACATCCTTATCTCTCTTGTATTTTACTCCATTATTTGAGAAAAAAGAAGTCATAATTCATAAAATTCCCTCAAAGATCCTTCAACATTTTGTTCCATTAATCATTTCCTCTACTTCATCTTCATTCTTTTTCTCTACTCTTTCCACTAGAAATATACTTCATCCCTCTTCTATCAAAAATACCAAAAAAAGCCAAACAAAGAAACTTTGATCATTGGCCCTCAAACCTCTTGTCATCATTCTTTATAACTTTGCCTTCACTCATAAAATTCCAGAAAAATTCACCTACATTCTGTAACTCTACTTTCATGTCACAGATTCATTCCTACATTCCTCATAAACTGGCTTCTAAATCTTTCACCTTACTGAAATTGTACTCTCCAATGTCATCAATTGCCTAAATTCCTAAATGTAATGACCTTCTCAGTCCTCATCCCCCTTTACCTTTCTAAAGTATTTATCATTGTTGATTAATCCCTACCATTGGATACACTGTCTCTTCTTTGCTTTGAAACTCTGCCATAGTCTTCCTATCCATCCACTCCTTGATCTCTGTCACTGGTTCATCATCTCCCCACACCAGAAGTATTGGTGTCCCTTAGACCATGTTTTCTAGGTTCTCTAATTCTATCTCCTTTGTGATCTCATCTACTACCATGGGTTGAATAAGATGATTCCCAGAACTTTATAGACTGCATATTTTGTTATAATTTTAAACTTTGGGGCAGCTAGGTGGTGCAGTGAGTAAAGCGCCAGCTCTGGAGTCGGGAGGATCCAAGTTCAGTTCCAGCCTGAGACAATTAACACCCACACAAAAATACTAGCCATGTAATCTTGGGCAGGTTACTTAACCCCAATTGCCCTCAAAAGACAAAAAAACAAAATAATAATAATTTTAATCTTCATGGATTGGGGTGTAGCCAAGATGGCAGAGTAAAAGCAGAAACTTGTTGAGCTCCCACTCCAACCACCTGAAATACCTGTAAAATATGACTCCAAACAAATTTTAGAGCTACATAATCCACAGAGTGACAGAGAGAAACAAATCTCTCCCTGAAGGCAGCCTGGAAAGAAGGGTCTATAGGACCAGGCTGGGAGCCAAGCGCAGTCTCGCATAAGTCACATGGACCAATGTCACATACAGGCCAGAGCAGACTTCAGGAGAGTGAATCATGAGTAGCTGTAGTGATTCCAGACTTCTCAACATATAAATGCAAAAGATAAAATGAAGGGTCAGTGGGAAACCCTGTTAATTCTGGGTGAGAAAATAGCACAGTTGAGGCCCTGTCCCTGTGGCAGGGGAAGTGATGGTGGCAGCAGCAGCTGTTGCTGCTTCTGGATTGGGGCCTCCAAATTGTAGGGGCAACAAGTGACTATACAAAGGAATCTCTTTGCTGGCACTGAGACAGGATTCACTTGCTTTGCCCCACTTGGATCTGGGTCGCAGTCTTGGGTGGTGGTCCTGGGGTGAGGAGCACTGGGGTGGCAGAACTTTTTGAGGCTTTGGAGAGAAAGTCTTCCTCACAGTTCTAAGGTAGGTGCCTGGAAAAACTCTGAGAAAATCTGCGCAAAAAAAACAAGAAATTTGTAACACAGCACTCTCCACTTTGGAAGCAGAGGTCTACAATGGTAAAAAGGTCAAAAGTAAAGTAATTGGCTGGCAAGATGATCAGAGATAGCACAGTCAGACTATAGAATCCCTTTTTTGGAACAAAAAACATAGAACCAGAAGAAGAAAACAAAGTCAAAACTCCTGGATCAAAAGCCTTCAAGAAAAATATGAATTGGTTGAAGGCCATGGGGGAGCTCAAGAAAGATTTTAAAGACCAAGTAAGAGAAGTGGAGGAAAAATTGGGAAGAGAAATAAGAATGATGCAAGAAAATAATGAAAAATGAGTTAACAACCTGATTGAAGAAAATAACACCTTAAAAATAAACAATTCAAATGGCAAAATAGGTCCAAAAAGCTAATGAAAAGAAGAATGCCTTAAAAAGCAGAATTGGTTGGATGGAAAAGGAATTTCAAAAACTCACTTAAGGGAATAATTCCTTCAAAATTAGATTGGAGCAAATGGAAGCTAATTACTTTATAAGAAATTAAGATACTATAAAACAGATCCAAACAAATGAAAAAGTAAAAGGCAATGAGAAATATCTCATGACCTGGAAAATAGATCCAAGAGAGATAATTTAAAATTGATTAGACTACCTGAAAGCCATGATCAAAAAAAGAGGATAGACACTATCTTTCAAGAAATTATCAAACAAAATTGCACTGATATTCTAGAACCTCAGGGAAAATAGAAACTAAAAGAATTCACTGACCAACTCTTGAAAAAGATCCCAAAAAGAAAACTCTAGGATATAGCCAAATATCAGAGTTCCCATGTCAAGGAGAAAATATTACAAGCAGTCAGGAAGAAACAATTTGAGTACTATGGAAAAACAATCAGGACAACACAAGATCTAGCAGTTTCTACATTAAGGGATCAAAGGGCTTGGAATATAATATTCTGGAGATCAAAGGAACTAGAATTAAAACCAAGAATCACTTACCCAGCCAAAATGAGTATAATACTTCAGGGGAAAATGTGGTAATTCAATGAAATAGAGGACTTTCAAACATTCTTGATAAAAAAAAAAGCTGAACAGAAAATTTGACTTTCAAATACAAGAAGCAAGAGAAGCATGAGAAGGTAAACAGGAAAAATAAATCTTAAGGAACTTATTAGAGATGAAGTATTTACATTCCTACATGGAAAGATGATATTTGTAACTCATGAAACTTTTCTCATGAGGAGATTGAAAGGGAATATATATGTACATATTTGTGTGTATACATGCATATATATGTATGTATAGGAAAATGTGTGTATATTTGTGTTTCTATGTGTATATATATATGTGTACATGTACACATAGAGGGCACAAGATGAGTTGAATATCAAGGGATGGTATCTAAAATATAAAATTAAGAGATGAGAGAGGAATATATTGGGAGGAGAAAAGGAGAGATAAAATAGTTTAAATTATCTCACATAAAAGAGACAAGAGAAAACTGTTACAATGGAGGGGAAGAGTGGAAAGGTGAAAGGAAATGAGTCAAACTTACTTTCATTGGATTTGGCTTAAGGAGAGAATAATATACACACTCAATTGGGTATTTTACCCTACAGGAAGGGGATAAGAGGGGTAATGATAGAAAGGAGGGAAGATTGGGAGAGAGGATAGTTAGAAGCAAACACTTTTGAAAGAGACAGAGTCAAAGGAGAAAATAGAATAAGTGGGGGGTGGGATAGAATGGAGGAAAATATAGTTAGTCTTTCACAATGTAACTACTATGGAAATGTTTTGCATAACTACACATGTTTAACCTATGTTGAATTCCTTGTCTTCTTGCTGTGGTGGGTGAGGAGGGAAGAAGGAAAAGAATCTGGAAATCAAAGTTTTAAAAACAAATGTTAAAAAAAATTTTACATGCAACCAGGAAATAAGATATATAGGCAATGGGATATAGAAATACTACAAGAAAGTAAGGGGGGATGATGGGGGAGGACATAAGAGAGAACAGACTGGGGGAGGGATATTCAGTACATTTGCTATCTTGGGGTGAGGGGCAGCGGATAAATGGGGAGAAAATTTGTAACTCAAAATCTTATGGAAATGAATGTTGAAAACTAAAAAATAAAGAAATAAATTTTATTTTAAAATTTTTCAATCTTCAACAATCACATGATTATTTCCATATAGCTGGTTGGCTGATACCACAGGCTCAACATTTCAAAACCTGAACACATCATCTTCTCACCTTCCCTCCTCCCCAAATTTACTGTTTGAAACTACTAGCATATGTCATAGCCATCCTTGATGTATCACTTTTGTACCCCAACTATCACCCCTATATTCAATTAACTAAAAAATGCAATCCATTTTTTTTCTCCACAATATCTACCTTCTCTCCACTCAGAGTGACAAGCTTAGATCAGATCTTCATTACATTTTAGATTGTGTTAACATCCTAACTGGTCTTTCTTTGACCAGTCATTCTCTTCATACCAATCTTTCCACAGGGCTTCCAAAAGAATATTTCTTACATATGGATATTGATGGGATTCTTGGGATCTATGTTTGTAAAATCAATTTGTAACATCAGTCTATAAAACCAGTTTGTAAAATCATATCGCCCCGCACCCCACACCCAGCTTCAGAGCATTAACTCTGCCCAGCAACAACTCATGAATTGTTTATTTTAGCTTGGAACAATAACAAGCTATTCCTATGAATCCTTCACAAAAGTATGTATAAACATTCCAGCTTAGGCAACTATTATCTCCCCCTTGTATAGTGTCCCACTGCCCCCATGAATCTTTTGGTACCCTATCTCTAGATTGACTCCTTGGCTGCTTCAATGAATCCTTCAGGACCCTATCTCTGGATTAACTCCTTAGCCTATTATCCACACACTGAGTCTACATTAGCCTTGGTTCCCAGACATCAATCTTGTCAAACATGACACTGATGGGTGGCAGACTAGGCACTTCTCAGTCAGCCCTTGACTGCTAGCTGACTTAGTGACATTTCAAGCCTAAAACCACACCTCCAGTTAGCCCCACTTTGGGCTTTTTCCCAGTGAATCATGGGCAATACGCCTGCACAGTTATATTAAAAATGCATGTTCCCTTAAATACTGGCCCCACTTTAATTCCTCCCTAATCCCACCCTTAATCACCCAGTTAGCATAATTGGCATGGGTTCTACTATGGATTACCCTATAAAAACCTTAATTCTACCCCTTTAAGGTTGCAGGTCCCCTAAAGGACTCTTGCCCCCTATATATCCTAACAATAAACTTACAGGTCCTCTAAGGATCCTTGCCCTCTGTAAAGCATACAATAAACTTTTACAACTCTGACTCCAAGTTGGCTTGGGCTGAATTCTTTCAAGACTGAATTGCAGGTTTTCTGGTCTTAAGATAAAGATCAGGGCGGCCAGGTAGCACAGCGAGTAAGAGCACCGGCTCCAGTGTTGAGAAGACCTGGAGATCGAATCCGGGGCTCAGACACTTAGCACCCACCCAGAAACACCTGGCCATGTAACCTTGAGCAAGTTACTTAACCCCAATTGCTTAGGGGTGGCCAGGTGGCTCAGCAAGTAAGAGCACCGGCTGCAGTGTTGGGACGACCTGGAGATCGAATCCCTGGCTCAGACACTCAGCACCACACCCAGAAATAACTGGCCATGTAACCTTGAGCAAGTTACTTAATCCCGATTGCTTTAAAGAAAAAAAAAAAAGTTAAAAAAAAAGATAATGATCAGAGTTCCTGCTGAACCTATTGTGAGCCATCCCTCATCAGATATGACTATATCACTCCCTGCCCAACTGTCTTCAGTGGCTTTCTCTTGATTCTAAGATAAAATACAGTCTGTAAACTGAATCCAGTCTTTCTTTCTGAACTCATGTTATACTTCTCTCCACATATTCTTACATTTCAGTCAAACTGATTGTAGCAGCAAGCACCCCAAGCGTCCTCAGGGTTTGCAGCTACCACAGGTTCTTGGATCTGCTTTGTTAAAGGAAAGCAACTCAAAATGGGTTAACAGGCTTACTTTAATCAGTCAGACATATATCGTTTACCTTGTTCAGGAGAAAAGGTCAGCACCCTGAACCTCAAAGTATACAGGCATAATTATCAAGACAGAAACATCAAGTAGACAGATTTCCAAACTGTCCAACCATTACATCCATACCCAGTCAACATCTGGGTTTCCACATTCTGGGTTTTTCAAAGCCGGGGGACTCTCAACAACGGCTTCCCAGAATTCAGATCAAATCACAGAATACTTCTCAAAGTGAGTCCCAAAACAAAGCTACACATCAGGGCTTATATAGCCTTCTCCTGGCTCAGAGAATGTAACAACCTTATTGACTCACTGGCCAATCAAAAAGTATCTACTGAAAAACAAGCCTCCCTCCCCAGGCTTCAGGTGCATTTTAGCCTAGGGGCAGGGAAGATCTTCCAAATTTGCATTCCCATTACACTGATCTACTGATTATGCACACAATTCAGAAGTTCATCTCCTAAGTCCCTGCCTGAAATTCACTCCCTCTTCATCTCTGCTTCTTAGAATTATAAGCTTCCTTCAATACTTAGATCATGTGTTAACTTGAAAAAAGTTAACATTTTAAATGCTATAAAACCTTTCCTCGTCCCCCCTAGTTATTTACACTCCCTTCTCAAATTACCCTATGTTCATTTATCTTCCTGTAAGTTATTTCCCCCAGTACAATATAAACTCCTTGAGAACATGGATTTATTTTGATTTTGTATCCTTACTGTCTAGCACAGTGTCCTGTATATTATAAGTGTTTAATAAATGTGCATTGGGAGGCCAGGCAAGTGACACACAAAGGCTGGCCCGGAAGAGGCCTGATCAACTTGGGGGGCAAGTAGTCCCACCAACCACAAGGGCCACTACCAGGCCTATCACCAAAGGGCTGGAACTGGAAAGACCGAGGTAAGAACCAAATGCAGGGGCCCCTGTCCAGGACAGCAAATACTCCTGGGACTACCACTTCATAGCCCAGAAAATTTTTTAAAAGCCCCTATCAGGACCTCCAAAGACCAGGATGGCAGAGTGAACCCAACCTGCTCCAACCCCTAACCCTGACCCTGAAAACATAGTAACTATTGCCCCAGGGCAAAACCCTCTACAGTAAAAGCTTGGGATCCCTAGAGGAAGGGTGTGGCTAGGGCCCTGCCTCAAAATGGATGGAGAGTAGACTACAAAGATTCTGGAGTCCTACTATCCTCAGAGGGAGGAACCAAACTCAGAGGGAGACAATGTGGACTCCACACCCACAGCTGAAACATCAACAGGGAATGGGTCCCAAGCACAGAAAGGTCTCCTAGATGAGCTCAAAAGGAACTTTGAAAACTAAATGAGAGAGATAGAAGACAAAATTAATAATTCTTTCAAAACCAAAATTGCAGAATTAGAAAAACATTATAATGAAGAAGAGATCTCTCTAAAAAGAAAAGTGTATGATATGGAAAAGGAGCTCCAAAAATTAACCAAGGAAAATGATTTGCTAAAAACTAGAATCAACCAAATTGAAAAAATAACTCTATGAGGAACCAAGAATTAGTCAAACAAAACAACAAAAAATGAAAAATTAGAAAAAGAGGCAAAATACCTCAATGGAAAACTAACTGACCTGAAAAACAGATCCAGGAGAAATAATCTGAGAATAATAGGCCTACCAGAAAAATCATGATGAAAAAATGAGCCTGGACAACATTTTCCAAGAGATCATTAAGGAAAACTGCCCTGAGATACTAGAACCTGAAGGTAAAATAGAAATCATGAGAATCCACCGGACACCTGCTGAAAGAGATCCCAAACTGAAAAGTCCTTGAAATGTTGTGGCCAAACTCCAGAAAGAATTCAAGTATCAAGGGTCCACAGCGAGGATTGCACAGGATTTGGCAGCCTCTACACTGAAAGATCAGATGAAGTGGAATACAATTTTCCAAAAGCCAAAAGAACTCGAGTTACAACCAAGGATCACATGCCCAGTGGGACTGAGCATATTCTTCCAGGCAAAGAGATGGTCATTCAATGATATAACAGAGTTCCACACCTTCCTGATGAAAAGGTCAGAGCTCAATGGAAAATTCAACCTCCAATTACGAGATGCAAGAGTGACATAGAAAGGTAAACAACGTAAACACACACACATACACACATACACACACACACACACACCCTGCTATTTAATAAGAGCAAACTGTTTATAGACAAGTGAGGGTATGAGTATAAAATACACAAAATGATGATTTAAAAAAATCTTATTAAGGACTACAAAGAGACTGCGATGGAAGAAGAGGAATGAATGAAGTGGAAAAGCATAAATTATGCCACACAAAGAGGAATAAAAATAATGTAGCAGAAGAAAAGAAGGGAGGGAGATGAGAATCATATGAGCTTTTCCCTCACTGGTTCTGGTGCAATGAGGGAATAACAACCAGTTAAGCATAGGACTCTATGGAGAAGAAACATCAAAAGTATCATTTTAGAGGGAAAGAGGGGAGGGAGAGGAGCTTTGCATGAGATGTATTCCTGTCACTCTTGGTGCAAAGAAGAAATAACATACTTCACTAAGTATAAAAACATCCTACAGGCAGTAGGAGGGGGAAAGGGCTACAAAAGGGGATGGTGGTTAGTAGGGAGTAAAGAAGTAAGGGGGAAGGGGAGGAAAAAGGAGGCAGGGGCTGATAAGGGAATACTGAGGGAGGCAGTGGTCAAAAGGAAAACTATTAATGGGGGGGGGAGGGAGAAAGGGGAAAAATATGAGCATTAACAGGGGAGGGAATAGGATGGAGGCAAAGAAACAGATAACAATCATATCTGTAAATGTGAATGGAATGAACTCTCCCATAAAACGGAGATGGATAGCAGAATGGATTAGAAATCATAATCCTACAATATGCTGTTTACAAGAAACACATCTGAAACAGAGGGAGACACACAGGGTAAAGGTAAAAGGCTGGAGAAAAATATATAATTCCTCAGCTAAATTTTAAAAAGCAGGGGTAGCAATCCTTATCTCAGATATAGCAAAAGCAAAAACTGATCTAATTAAAAGAGATAAAGAAGGAAACAATATCTGTTTAAAAGGTACCATTGAGAATGAAGGAATATCATTACTTAACATATATGCACCAAGTGGTATAGCATCCAGATTCCTAGAGGAGAAGGGCATTAGAGGAAGAAATAGATAGCAAAACTATACTAGTGGGAGACCTTAATCTCCCCCTCTCTGAACTTGATAAATCCAACCTCAAAATAAACAAGAAAGAAGTTAAGGAAGTGAACAAAATTTTAGAGAGCATAGGTATGATAGATCTCTGGAGAAAACTGAATGGGGATAAAAAGGAATATACTTTCTTTTTTGTTTTGTTTTTTAAAGCAATCAGGGTTAAGTAACTTGCTCAAGGTTACACGGCCAGTTATTTCTGGGTGTGGTGCTAAGTATCAGAGCCCAGATTCGATCCCAGATCATCCTAACTCTGGGGCCAGTGCTCTTACTCACTGAGCCACCTGGCCACCCCTAGGAATATACTTTCTTCTCAGTGGTTCATGGCACATACTAAAAAACTGACCATGTTCTAGGGCATAAAACCTCCCAATTCTATGCAGTAAGGCAGAAATATTAAATGCATCCTTCTCAGATCATGATGCAATAAAAATTATATGCAATAAAGGGCCTTGGAAAAACAGACTAAAACTAATTGGAAATTAAACCATTTAATCCTAAAGAATGAGTGGGTCAAACAAGAAATTATAGAAACAATCAGTAATTTCATTCAAGAGAACGATAATAATGAGACAATATACCAAAATTTGTGGGATGCATCAAAGGCAGTTTTTAGGGGAAGTTTTATATTGCTGAGTGTGCATACATGATTAAATTAGAGAAAAGGGAGGCCAACGAATCAGGCATGCAATTGAAAAACCTAAAAAAAGAACAAATTAAAAATCCCCAATTAAATACTAAATTAGAAATATTGAAAACCAAAGGAGAGATTAATAAAATTGAAATTAAGAAAACTATTGAATTAATAAATAAAACTAAGAGCTGGTTTTATGGAAAAAAAAAACAATAAAACTGATAGACCCTTAGTCAATATGATAAAAAAAGAAAGAAGAAAACCAAATTATGAGTATCAAAAATGAAAAGGGTGAATCTACCTCCAATGAAGAGGAAATCAAAACAATAACTAGGAATTATTTTTACCAATAATATGCACATAAATTTGACAATCTTAGGGAAATGGATGAATATTTACAAAAATACAAGTTGCCCAGAATAACTGAATAGGAAATAAATAACTTAAATAACCCCATCTCAGAAAAAGAAATTGAACAAGCCATCAGTCAACTCCCTAGGAAAAAGTCTCCAGGGCCAGATGGATTTACTAGTGAATTCTATCAAACATTTAAAGAACAATTGATTCCAGTACCCTACAAACTATTTGGGAAAATTAGTGAAGAAGGAGTCTTACCAAATTCTTTTTATGGCACAAATATAGTGCTGATACCTAAATCAGGAAGAGATAAAACAGAGAAAGAAAATTATAGACCAATCTTCTTCATGAATATAGATGCAGAAAATTCTAAACAAAATATTAGCAAAAAGACTATGGCAACTTATCTCAAGAATAATACATTTTGATCAGGTAGGATTTATTCCAGAAATGTAAGGATGGATATTAGGAAAACCATCGGTATAATTGATCATATCAACAATAAAACTAGCAGAAACCACATGATCATCTCAATAAATGCAGAAAAAGCTTTTTACAAAATACAACATCCATTCCTATTAAAAACACTAGAAACTATAGGAATAAATGGAGCCTTCCTTAAAATAATAGGTAGCACCTATTTAAAGCCATCAGCATGTATTATATGTAATGGGGAAAAGCTAGAAGCATTTTCAATAAGATCAGGGGTGAAACAAGGGTGTCCACTATCACCCCTCTTATTCAATCTGGTTATGTCATCTTCTAAGTTAGCAATTAGAGAAGAAAAAGAAATCAAAGGAATCAAATTAGGCAAAGAAGAGACCAAGCTATCACTCTTTGCAGCTGATATAATGATTTACTTAAAGAATCATAGAAAATCAAGTAAAAAACTACTTGAGACAATAAATAAATTTGGCAAAGTTGCAGGATATAAAATAAACCCACCTAAATCCTCAGCATTCTTATATATTTCCAATGAAATTCAACAGCAAGAGAAAGAAAGAGAAATCCCATTTAAAGTTACTGTAGACATTATAAAATATTTGGGAATCTAAATATAATTGACAATTTTACCTAAATTAAATTATATATTTAGTGCCATACCAATTAATTTACCAAAAAACTACTTTATAAAGCTAGAAAAAAAAATAGTAACAAAATTCATTTGGAAGAATAAATGGTCCAGAATATCAAGGGAATTAATGAAAAGAAATGCTAGGGAAGGTGGACTAGCTAAACCAGATTTCAGTCTGTATTATAAAGCAGCAGTCATCAAAACTGCTTGGTACTGGCTGAGGAACAGAGGAGTGGATCAATGGAATAGAGTAGGCATACGAGATTCAGAAGTGAACAACTATAGTAATCTATTGTCTGATAAACCCCAAGACCCAGTTTTGGGGATAAGAACTCACTATTTGACAAAAACTGCTGGGAAAACTGGAATATAGTATGGCAGAAACTGGGCATAGACCATTATCTAACAGCATATACGAAAATCAAGTCTAAATGGGTGCATTATCTAGGTATAAAGGTTGATAATGTAAGCAATCTTGGAAAACAAGGAATAGTTTACCTCTCAGATTTGTGGAGAGGGAAAGACTTTATGACTAAACAAGAATTAGAGAACATTATAAAATGTAAAATGGATAATTTTGACTACTACTTGAAATTTCAAAGCTTCTGTACAAACAAAGCCAATGTAACCAAGATTAAGAGGGAGGTGGGAAATTGGGAAAGAATTTTGACAAACTATGTCTTTGACAAAGGACTCATTTCAAAAATATACAGAGAATTGAGTCAAATCTATAAGAATACAAGTCATTCCCCAATTGATAAATGGTCAAAGGATATGAACAGGCAATTTTCAGAGAAAGAAATTAGAGATATCTATAAGCACATGAAGAAATGCTCTAAATCACTATTGATTAGGGAAATGCATATCAAAACAACTCTGAGGTACTACATCTCACCAGTCAGATTGGCTAAGATAACAAAACCCGAAAATGACAAATGCTGGAGAGGATGTGGACAAATTGGAACACTAATGCATTGCTGATGGAGTTGTGAACTGATCCAGCCTTTCTGGAGAGCAATCTGGAATTATGCCCAAAGAGCTATAAATAATTTCATATCCTTTGACCCAGCAATACCACTTCTAGGGTTATATCCCATAGAGATCATAGAAGTGGGAGGAAGACCCATATGTACAAAAATGTTTATAGCAGCTCTTTTTGTGGTGGCAAAGAATTGGAAATTAAAGGGGTGCCCATCAATTGAGGGATGGCTGAACAAGTTGTGGTATATGCATGTTGTGGAATACTATTATGCTATAAGAAACGAGGAGCAGATGTACTTCTTATTTACCTGGAGAGGATTATACGAACTGATGCTGAGTGAGAAGAGTAGAACCAGGAAAAATTTGTACACAATTACAGACACAACATATGTACACCACTTTGATAGACTGGACTCTTCTCAGCAATGCAGTGATATAAGTCAATCCCAAAAGACTCATGATAGAGAGAAATGTATACATTCTGAGAAAGAACTAGAAAGAACTGAGTTTATATCCAGATTGAAGCAAACTACCTGATCTTTTTCCTTTTCTTGTTTGGTTTTATGTTCTCTTTACCATTTTTCATTCCATCTGATACATTCCATCTGATAGTCTTTATAACCTGACTTATGTATAATATGAAAGTATTTACAGATTCTATACTTGACTGTATGCCGCCATGGGGGGGTAGGGGGGAAGAGGGGGACAAAATGTGAAACTCAAGGAATTGTGCAATTAAATCTTGTAAACTAAAAGTAAACAAATTAATTTAAAAAATAAATGTGCATTGAATTGAATTAAATACCACTGGAATCCTTCTAACTCTTGAAATTATATTTTATTATTTCTCCCATCCCCCTGCCTTCTCCACCAATGAACTATTCGGTCTATTTCCTGATGTTCTGCCTAGATTAATTTAGTTATTACTAACAATCCCTAGAAATGTCTATTAAATTATTTTTTTCCTACAAAAGAATAAAGCTGTATACTGAGCTTTAGAGGGGCTATAGTCAGTGTCTGTGAATCCAAGACTACCTATAATGATCATATCACAGACTATTAAACAAACTTTAGAAATCACTTAACCAAATGCACTTTTTACTTTTAGTTGATTTAAATGCTTTATCAATGTTCTTTTAAAAAATAACTGACTTTCCAGTGAATCTGTAGTCCCCAAGAGAACCTTACCTCACAACCAACTAAAGCTACTCAAAACAAAGACAATGACCATGTCTGAAAATGTATGCTCCAGTCTTCAGCTATAGTATACTGCCTGTGTGTGTATATATTAATATAATATATATATAAATACATATAATTTCCCACCTTCAAAGAGAAAGTAGGTTTTACCCACAGTTCACTAATTATGCAATTAGTGGTTGAATCTGTTGGCTTATTTTTTTTTTTATTTTACTGCTATCTTTTCACTTTTAGGAATCATTCCTAAATACCACCACCCCTTTCTTACATAGAAAGTGTTATCATAGAAACATAGCTCTAGAGCTAGAAGAGTCCTTAGAAATAACCTAATTTAAACACTCAGGTTTTACAAATGAGGGAAATGAAGCCCAGAAACATCAAGTAGTTTGCCTAAATTTTATACATTGTGTAAGTGCCAGAGCTAGGATTAAGGGTTATATTCTATGATTCTAAATTCAGCTTTCTTTCCATTATGCCTCACTGACCCTCCTCCCCCTGAAATTCCTTCAGTTTTTCCTCCACCTTTTGAAGGGTAAAATCATCAAGTCAAGTCAATAAATTATTGGCTGCTCTACTTTTGGCAGAGAATTATAGTAGATGCCTTAAGAGCAGAAGGATCCTCTCTTCTATAATTATATTATCATTCATCCATAAAAGTATTATGAAATTTTCCCTTTCTTATGACCTATATCATCTTTCTGATCAAGAGGTTTATGGTAAATTTCATTGACAATATTTCTTTTTTTTTCCTTCCTCAATTGATTTTCACACAAATTGACTATACCAGGCTTATGGTACCTATATTTCCTTATATAAGTAATTTTTGAAAATACTATATTATCTATCCTATGATCCCAACTACTACCTTTCCTTTTCCTTCTGAATAAGGTTTATTACATCCAGGGTCTCATTCTAATTTTGGATTTCATACCACCAAGTCTCATGGATACTTATGACATAAAATTTATCTCTTTATTTTGTTTTTACCCATACTTTGTACATTTTTCCATAAATACCTGATATATTGTGTTTTATTACTGCATCTATTCTTAGACTTTTTTACCTGTGAAATTCTGGGTTTCTACTGATAGTTTCTTCCTACCTTCTCACTAATTTCTGGGCTATGAATCTTGACAGGGAGGGGAGAAGAAGAAAATGTTTAAGCAAAACCAATCAATGCATTAACTGTGTTTGAGAGTATTACAACATTCCAGACCAATACTCTGTCAATTCTCTAAGAAAATTTAGAGGGTGGGGAGGCTAGGTGGTGCAGTGAATAGATCACCAGCCCTGGAGTCAGGAGGACCTTAGTCCAAATCCAGCCTCAGACAATTAACACAAAACCTAGCCATGTGACTTTGGACAAGTTACTTAACTCCAACTGCCCTCCAAAAAAAGGCAAAAAAAAAAAAAGAAGTTAGAGGTGTATTGCTTACTGATCTTCCTCAATTTTGTTGTTTTTATTTATATTTACATGATTGTATTCACTGTATAAACTCTCCTCCTGGTTCTAGTTGCTTGGATGTACAAATAATCCTTCCAAATTTCACTGAGAGGCAGGAGAATGTAATTGATAAAGAGTTCACTTTTATGTCAAGAAGATATTGACTCAAGATGACTTGAGTTGATTCAAATCTCACTTCTGAAATATATTGGCTCATTGCTCCCTAGGCAACTCCCTTCTAATATATTGGAAGTTCTTCACCAGAGGAAATAGCGGGATCAATAAAAAAAAAAGTTTCCATAAATGTTCAATATTCATCATTTATTACTGAATGGTAATATAAAATACATTTCTCAAGTAAAATAGTAATGATTTTTAATCTTCCAGTGACAGATTATATGCATCATTGCCATCCTTTATAGTTCTTAGTGAAGATGCCAAGGTCATCTACTGCATCCCAAGCCATTGCCAGTCTTCCTAATTTTTGTCTTGCCACTAGATATTGATGACACTGGAAGAGAGAATGAAGCTGAAGATTTGTACAACACCTCATCTAAATCCAATTCACACAAAAGTCAAGATAGCACTCATTTGTAATATCATTGGTCTTCTTTGAGAAAACAAAGGATGAGCAACAATACCATCTATGATAGATTGTATGCAAAAATATAAAACACCCACCTTTGTGGGACATGGGTAAACAACAATGAAATTAATTATAGGAACAGTATGAGGTTAGTAAAGGAAAATAATGCTTTCTGTTCAAAAATATTTGTAATGACCTTTTTAGAATTGCAAAACAACTGGATACAAATTATGTGCCCACCTCTTGGGGAATGGTAGAATAGTGGCCTATAAATGCAATGAATAATATATTATGATAATGATAGTTAACATAAAAAATATGGAGACATCTACATTTGAAATAATGAAACAAAATAATTTATGAAATAATATGAGAAGCATTATGGCTTAGTTGATGAAGAGCAGGCCCTAAGAGTCAAGAATATTTGGATTTAAATACTACCCCTGACAGTGACTATGTGACCACAAACAAATTATTTAACTTCTCGATGCCCCAACCAAGTCTCTAAGACATTAAGTTACACAGAAGTTTCCAACTTTGCATCAGTGGAGCGCTCTCTCTCTCCCCTCCTCTTTTCCTCTTCCTCCTTCCTTCTTCATCTCCCCTCTCACCAAATAAAGAGTCAGTTATTAGTAATTCTTCCCTAAGAGAAATTCTAAATTACTTGGAAAGCTTCCCAAACTCCCTTTCATTCAAAAGTTATTGCTCTCTTCTTGCCCTTTCCTTTCCAAGATAAATGCTTTGCCACTGAGAACCAATCACCCTTACCCTAGGGAGGCCTCAAACTTTACACAAGTTTCCCTCATCTTTGTTTATTATGTGACTGGCTCCAGAGACTACTGTAGGTAACAATTGTTAAGACCATCGGGCAGAATTTAGTTATAAACACCCCCTAACAAGGCTGGCACCTCAGGAGGCAAGGCTAAAAGTTTGTTCTGCCCTGTCAGGGCTTTGTACTCTTCAGAGGAAACAGTCTCTATGCATACAAATTACTATGTATGTGTAAATACATATCTCTTTCATCATAACAAATTAATAACTTTTTAATAACACAATTACCTGCTCTCCTTTTAATGAGCCCCCAAGTGACATATTAGCAAGAATGAGTTGGCAACGGCTGATTTCCAAAGAGATTGTTTTAATTACAGGGAAACTACAAACTGATGGCTCTGGAGAAGCCAAGAGCTCTATGCTGTTTTGTACAATTTGAATGACTCTTTACTTGGTCTGGGCCTCAGGAACAGAGCTGCAGCACAACTTACCAGTCCTATGGGTCGTCTCTGAGACACCCAGGATAGGCAGGCTGCTGAATCTGAATTCTTCCCATCCTTGTCTCCTCAGAGAGGTCTTCAGTTTTTAAAAGTAGAGGAAAGTGAAATTCCCTGTTGTGCTTTGTGAGGATGATCTAAAGATTAGGTCTGATGAAATATGTTTGATAAATAGGCTTTAACTCTGCAATCATCTCTATGAAGGGATGACAAACCCAAATATATTGCACTATCTACCTACCCATTCTCAAAGGGCATTGCACCCTTTCTCCCCAAGTATCTGGTAGCAGAGAAAGCCCAACAATATCTCAAGGAACTCTAAAATTTATTGTTATGCTGCCCACACGTTTTCCAATAAGTACTCAATTTTACAAGTAATTTTTTACCCCTTTTCCCTCTCCAGTTTCCCTTATTTGGTGGACTTAGATTGTGGGTCTAAATGGCAAATAATTTTCTTTCTTTTTTCTTTGTATGAAAAAGGATTATATTTTGTGTTAGTGGGTGTGTTTTATCATGGAGTGTAGACAATATTTTCTAAATTTTAGCATTATACCAGTAACCTGAGAACTCTCAAATCCTCAAAATGTTATTGTTCTAATAAATATTTTAAAGTATTAATATATAAACACAACAGTTAAACATATATAACACTTTTATCCTGAGAATTCACTATATTTACCATACTTTGAAATGAGATCAGTGTTGTTTGTCACAAACCTTATAAGAGTTGAAAACTAAAAGCAGAGTATCTTTAAAATAAAATGCAATGTTCTTAAATTTAATGATTTACTATTTTGTGAGTCTAAGTAATCTTTAATCACTCCATGTTTTAAAAAGTAGTTAAGCCCTAATTACTCTATTTTGAAAGTGGATTTAATTCAACTTGTAGGAAGCATAAGAGGTTATAGAGATAAATTGGTTTATCAATAACTAATTTTTTTAAATTTTCTTTTCAATACATAAAGAAAAAGAAAGGGATGTATATGAAAGTGTAAATAGTTGTGGTCTGTTTTTAAATGTATATTAAATTTAATATGGCTTTAACAAAACTTTCCTGTTTCTCTTTGCCCCTTCCAAACTTCTTTCTGCTATAATCTGGATATTTTTTTTTACTGTTTCACTGACATTCTTTTCTCCTTTTTTGTGACACTATCACTCCCTACCAACTCTCCCCCAAAATTGAAGCCCTTCCTTGCAAAAAAAAAAGTGTAAGCAAGAAAAATAAATAAATACATTGACTCTTTCTGAAAATGTATGCCGTGGGGTGGCTAGGTGATGCAGTGAATAGAGCACCAATCGTGGAGTCAGGAGGAACTGAGTTCAAATCTGACCTCAGACACTTAACACTTACTGGCCATGTGACCTTGGGCAAGTCAGTTAACCCCAATTGCCCTGCCTTACCCCTCCAAAAAAATAAAAACAAAAATTTTTTAAGAAAATATGTCTTATTCTTCACATATTATATCATCTCTCTGCCAAGAAATAGGAATCACAATTCATCATTAGTCTTTTGCAGTCATGAATGATTATGAATAAGCCAGAATTCTGAAGTTTTTCCAGGTTGTTTTCATCTGCATTATTTTGTTTTGTTTTTTCATTTTTTTTTCTTTTTTAATTTGTTACTTTACTTTGAGTTTACAAGATTCAGCTCCCTAGTTCTTTGAGTTTCAAATTTTCTCCCCTTCCCTTCCTTCCCCACACCATGGTGGCATAAAATCAAGTATAGGATCTGCAAATAGTTTCACCTTAGACATTAGTCAGGTTGTGAAGAAGAATTGTATCAGATGGAATGAACAATGGGAAAGAGGAAACAAAACTAAACAAGAAAAAGAAAGAGAGCAGGTAATTTGCTTCAATCTGCATTGACTCTGTTCTTTCTAGCTCTTTCTCTGAAGGTAGGCATCTCTCTCCATCATAAGTCTTTTAGAGTTTACTCATAGCCCTGCATTTCTGAGAAGAGTCCAGTCTATCAAAGTTAGTCGTCACACATAGGTTGTATCTGTAATTGTGTACAAATTTTTCCTGGTTCTGCTTTTCTGACTCAGCATCAATTTGTATAATCCTCTCCAGGTAAATAAGAAGTCCATCTGCTCTTCATTTCTTATGGCTCAATAGTATCGATAACATTCATAACTTGTTTAGCTATTCCTCAATTGATGAACATACCCTTAATTCCCAATTCTTGGCCACCACAACAAGATCTGCTATAAATATTTTTATACATATGGGTCTTCCTCCCGTTTCTATGATCTCTTTGGAATACAACCCTAGAAGTGGTATTGCTGGGTCAAAGGATATGAAATTACTTATCACTCTTCGGGCATAGTTCCATATTGCTCTCCAAAATGGTGGGATCAGTTCACAACTCCACCAGCAATGTATTAGTGTTCCAATTTTTCCATATCCTCTTCAGCATTTATCATTTTCCTGTTCTGTCATCTTAGCCAATCTGACCGGTGAGATGTGATGTGATACCTCAGAGTTGTTTTGATTTGAATTTCTCTAATCAATAATGATTTAGAGCATTTTTCATATGCTTATAGATATCTTTAATTTCTTCCTCTAAGAACTGCCTGTTCATATCCTTTGACCATTTATTAATTGTGGACTGACTTGTATATTTATAGATTTGGCTCAATTCTCTGTATATTTTAGAAATGAGGCCTTTATCAGTGACATAGGTTGTCAAAATTCTTTCCCAATTTTCCACTTCCCTATTAACCTTGGTTACATTGACTTTGTTTGTACAGAAGCTTTGCAATCTCATGTAATCAAAGTTATCCATTTTGCATTTTATAATGCTCTCTAATTCTTGTTTGGTCATGAAGTCTTCCCCTCTCCATAAATCTGACAGGTAAACTATTCCTTACTTTCCCAGATTGCTTATAGTATCATCCTTTATACCTAGAGCATGCACCCATTTAGACTTAATTTTGGTATACAATGTTAGATAATGGTCTATGCCCAATTTCTGCCATATTATATTCCAGTTTCCCCAGCAGCTTTTGTAAAATAGTGAGTTCTTATCCCCAAAACTGGGGTCTTTGTGTTTATCAAAGAGTAGATTATTGTAGTCATTGACTGCTGAGTCTCGTGTACTCAATCTATTCCATCGATCCACTGCTCTATTCCTCAGCCACTACCAAGTAGTTTTGATGACTGCTGCTTGATAATACAGATTAAAATCTGGTATAGCTAGGCCACCTTCCCTAGCATTTCTTTTCATTAATTGCCTGGATATTCTCGATCTTTTGTTCTTGCAAAAGAATTTTTTTTACTATTTTTTCTAGTTCTATAAAGTAATTTTTTGGTAAATTGATTGGTATGGCACTGTTTAATTTAATTTAGATAAAATTGACATTTTTGTTACATTATTATAGCTTGACCCAGCCACGAGCAATTGATGGTTTTCCAATTAGTTAGATATGATTTTATTTGTGTGAAAAATGTTTTGTAGTTGTGTTCATACAGGTCCTGGGTTTGTTTTGGCAGGTAGATTCCCAAATATTTTAAAATGTTTACAGTAACTTTAAATGGGATTTCTCTATATCTTACTGTTGAATTTCATTGGAAATATACAGGAATGCCAAGGATTTGTGTGGGTTTATTTTATATCCTGCAACTTTGCCAGATTTATTTATTGTCTCAAGTAGTTTTTAATTGATTCTTTAGGATTCTCTAAGTATATCATCATATCATCTGCAGAGAGTGATAACTTGGTCTTTTCTTTGCCTAATTTGATTTCTTTGATTTCTTTTTCTTCTCTAATTGCTACTGCTAAAATTTCTAGTACCATATTGTGATAGAGCCGTGAGTGTGAGAGACACTGCGGCAGTCACAAGATGCGGGAGGGGGTGCACATGACCTCTGAGGGGCAGGAGCTTGGCGATGTGGAGGCCGACTCTGCCGGCCAAAAGGGACAACATGGCATTGAGCGCAGGGCCGTGGGAGCCAACTTTGCCAGGTTGGGAAAGGCCGACGTGGCATTGAGCATGCCTTATCAACATGGGCTCCTCTTAACACATACTCCTTTGCCCTGCACTCGGGAGTGTACACGATTGGCTCCCACATGACATGTGACAGAAAGAAGAAAGATAAGGATATTAGGGAAAAGGCAAGGGGAGGCTCCCGCTTTCTCTCTCTGTCCTGCAGTTCCATTCTGCTTTGTTCTGATGGCCACACTGTTAAGATGTAACTGAATAAAGAGCAGACTCGCTTGGCAAATTCCGTGTCCTTGGGTGTTCTGTGGGGGCAAGTTCTTCTTGGAGACAAGAAGCCAGAGACATCTGAAGACCGGGAATAAGGTAAGACACAGCTGAAGTTGGGAGTGAGATCCCAGCAATATTGAATAAGAGGGGTGATAGTGGACATCCTTGTTTCACCCCTGATCTTATTGAAAATGCTTCTAGCTTAATCCCATTCCTTATAATACTTGCTGATGGCCTTAAATTGATGCTACTTATTATTTTAAGGAAGGCTCCATTTATTCCTATTCTTTCTAGTGTTTTTTAATAGGAATGGATATTGTGCTTTGTCAAAAGCCTTTTCTGCATCAATTGAGATAATCATGTGGTTTCTGCTAGTTTTATTGTTGATATGATCAATTATACTGATGGTTTTCCTAATATTAAACCATCCTTGCATTCCTGGAATAAATCCTACCTGATCAAATTGTATTACTCTTGTGATAAGTTGCTGTAGTCTTTTTGCTAATATTTTGTTTAAATGTTTTGCATCTATCTATATCCATGAGGGAAATTGGTCTATAATTTTCTTTTTCTGTTTTATCTCATCCTGATTTAGGTATCAGTACCATGTTTGTGTCATAAAAAGAATTTTTTAGCACTCTTTCCTCACTAATTTTCCCAAATAGTTTGTAGAGTATTGGAATCAATTGTTCTTTAAATGTTTGATAGAATTGACTAATAAATCCATCTGACCCTGGAGATTGTTTCGTAGGAAGTTCACTGATGGCTGTTCAATTTCTTTTTCTAAGATGGGGTGATTTAAGTAATTTACTTCCTCTTCAGTTAATCTAGGCAGCTTATATTCTTGTAAATATTCATCCATTTCACTAAGATTGTCAAATTTATGTGCATATAATTTGGCAAAAACAATTCCTAATTATTGTTTTAATTTACTCTTCATTGGAGGTAGATTCACCCTTTTCATTTTTGATACTCATAATTTGGTTTTCTTCCTTTTTTTATTATATTGGCTAAGGGTCTACCAATTTAATTGTTTTTTTTTCATAAAACAGGGTATTAGTTTTATTTTATTAATTCAATAGTTTTCTTAAATTCAATTTTATTAATATCTCCTTTGGTTTCCATTATTTCTAATTTAATATTTAAAAGCATATTTTTAACTTGCCCTTTTTAATTTTTAATTTTCAATTGCATGCCCAATTCATTGACCTCCCCTTTCTCTAATTTATTCATGTATGCACTCAGGGATATAAAACCTTCCCTAAGAATTGCCTTTACTGAATCCCACAAATTTTGGTATGTTGCCTCATTGTTGTCATTCTCTTGAATGAAGTTACTGATTATTTCTTTAATTTCTTGTTTGACCCACTCATTCTTTAGGATTAAATTGTTTAGTTTCCAATTAATTTTAGTCTATCTTTCCATAGCCCCTTTTTGCATATGATTTTTATTACATCATGATCTGAGAATGATGCATTTAATATTTCTGCCTTTCTGTATTGAATTGTGAGGTGTGTCCTAGTACATGGTCAATTTTTGTGTATGTGCCATGTACCACTGAGAAGAAGGTATATTCCTTTTTGTCCCCATTCAATTTTCTCCAGAGATCTATCATACCTATCTTCTCTAAAATTCTATTCACCTCCTTAACTTCTTTCTTGTTTATTTTGAGGTTGGATTTATCAAGTTCAGAGAGGAGAAGATTAAGGTCCCCCACTAGTATAGCTTTGCTATCTATTTCTTCCTCTACTTCCCTTACCTTCTCCTCTAGGAATTTGGATGCTATACCACTTGGTGCATATATGTTAAATAATGATATTGCTTCATTCTCGATGGTGCCTTTTAGCAGGATATAGTTTCCTTCCTTATCTCTTTTAATTTTATCAGTTTTTGCTTTTGCTTTATCTGAGATAAGGATTGATACCCCTGCTTTTTTTACTTTAGCTGAGGCATGATATATTTTACTCCAGCCTTTTACCTTTACCCTGTGTGTCTCCCTCTGTTTCAGATGTGTTTCTTGTAAACAGCACATTATAAGATTATGGTTTTTGATCCATTCTGCTATCCACCTCCATTTTATGGTAGAGTTCATCCCATTCACCTGCAGTTATGATTACTATCTGTCTCTTTCCCTCCATCCTATTCCCTCCCCTCTTTATGCTTTTATTTTTCTATCCTTCTCCCTTCCGCTCCTTTAAAGATTTACTTTTGACCACCACCTCCCTTAGTACTCCCTTCTTATCAGTCCCCCTCCCTATTAGTCTCCTTCCCCCTTACTTCTTCCCTCCCTTCTAGCCATCCACCTTTTATAGCCCTCCCCCTCTTACTGCCTGTAGGTTATGATAGATTTTTGTACTTAATATAGTGAGTTATTTCTTCTTCAAACCAAGATTGACAGGAACAGATCTCATGTAAAGCTCCTCTCCCTCCCCTCTTTCCCTCTATTATGATACATTTTGTGTCTCTTCTCAATTGAGTCCTATGCTTAACTGGTTGTGTTATTCCCTTCTTGCACCAGAACCAATGAGGGAAAATCTCATATAATGCTCAGCTCCCTCCCTTCTTTTCCACTACTATATTGTTTTTGTGCCTCTTTCTGTGGCATAATTTACCCTTTTCTGCTTCATTCTTTCCTCTTCTTCCATTGCAGTCCCTTTTTAGCCCTTAATAAGGTTTTTTTTTTAACCGTCATTTTGTGTAATTTATACCCATACCCTCTACATGTCCATAAACATTTTACTCTTATTAAATAAAAGGGTGTGTGTGTGTGTGTGTGTGTTTCCTTGATTACCTTTCTATGTCTCTCTTGCATCTTGTAATTGGAGGTTGAATTTTCCATTGACCTCTGGCTTTTTCATCAGGAAGGTCTGAAAATCCATTATATCATTGAATAACCATCTCCTTGCCTGGAAGAATATGTTCAGTTTCACTGGGTAGGTGATCCGTGGTTGTAATGGGAGCTTTTTTGCCTTGCAAAAAATTGTATTCCATTTCCTCTGATCTTTCGGTGTAGAGGCTGCCAGATCCTGTGCGATCCTCACTGTGATTCCATGATATTTGAATTATTTCTTTCTGGCTGCTTATAGTATTTTCTCCTTTACCTGGTAGTTCTGGAGTTTGGCCACTTTTTGTGAACTTTTCAATTTGGGATCCCTTTCAGGAGGTGACCAGTGGATTCTCTCAATTTCTATTTTACCCTCTAGTTCTAGTATCTCAGGGCAATTTTCCTTGATCTTGGAAGATGTTGTCCAGGCTCATTTTTTCATCATGATTTTCTGGTAGGCCTATGATTCTCAGATTATCTCTCCTGGATGTTTTCCAGGTCAGTTATTTTTTCCATTGAGATATTTTACCTCTTTTTCTAATTTTTCATTCTTGATGTTTTGTTTGACTGATTCTTGGTTCCTCATAGAATTATTCACTTCAGTTTGGTTGATTCTAGTTTTAGAGAATTATTTTCCTTAGTTAGTTTTTGGAGCTCCTTTTCCATATCATACATTTTTCCTTTTAAGGAGGTATTTTCTTCATTGTAATATTTTTCTAATTTTGCAATTTTGATTTTAAAAGAATTGTTCATTTTATCTTCTACTTCTCTAATTTGGTTTACAAAGTTCCTTTTGAGCTCATCTAAGAATGCTTTCTGTGCTTGAGACCAGTTCCCTGTTGAGGCTTCAGCTGTGGGTGTGGAGTCAACACTGTCTCCCTCTGAATTTGGTTCCTCCCTCTCATGATAATAGGACTCCAGGGTCTTTCTCTTTGTAGTCTGTTTTTTACCCATTTTGAGGCAGGGTCCTGCCATGACCTTCCTCTAGGGGTCCCAAGCTTTTACTGTTTAAGGTTTTGCCCTGAGGCAATAATTACTATATTTTTAAGGTAAGGGGTGGGGGTGTGATTGAAGCATCCGGGGTTCACTCTGCAATCCTGGTCCCTGGAAGTCCCAGGAGGGACTTTTTAAATTTCTGGATTGTGGACTGGTAGTTCTAGGGGTAGCTGCTGCCCATGCCAGGGGCCCTGCATTTTACTCTTACCCTGCTCTGTCCAGTCCTGGCCCTGTGGTGATAGGTCTGGCAGTGGCCCTTGTGGCTGGTGGGTCAACTTGCCACCACGTTGATCAGGACTCTGTCTCCATCTGCATTATTTTGGTCAATGTGTAAATTGTTCCCCTGGTTCTGATTCTGCAACGGTTAATACAAGTCTTCCCCATACTATCTGAATCTATCATATTCACCATTTTTTTTGGTGCAATTACATTCTATTACATTTATAGGCCAAAATCTGCTTGTCCATTCCACAAATGATGGTGGGCATTTACTTTATTTCTTTGCTACAACAAAAGTGTTACTATAAATATATTATGATGTTTTATAAATGTGGATCCTTTCCAGAAGTCTTTGACTTCTTTATGGTATATTCACACTAGTAATATCCCTGGATACAAAGAGCATGCATCTATAGCATTGTCCAAGATCATAAAATCATAGATATGGAAGAGATCTTAGAGGCCATCTTGTCCAATTCCCTTATTTTATAAATGAGGAAACAGACTCAGAGAAGCTAAGTGACTTCCCCTAGATTACATAAATAGCATCAAAGGTAGAGTGTGAACCCTGGACTAGAAAGGCCATGAGGCCTTGGTTATAGCATTGAGAAACCAAAGAGTATGCTAGATTTAGAATAAGAAAGCATGGGTTCAAAGGATGATTCTAACACTTAATATGCATGTGACCTTAGGCAAGTCACTTAACTTTTGTAT
This sequence comes from Petaurus breviceps papuanus, assembly GCF_028583685.1. Classification (NCBI taxonomy): domain Eukaryota; kingdom Metazoa; phylum Chordata; class Mammalia; order Diprotodontia; family Petauridae; genus Petaurus; species Petaurus breviceps. Next base: position 2,634,747 of record NW_027187367.1, read on the forward strand.
GAAGTAGGTGCCCAAAGTCACAACCACCACTAAAAATCTACCTCCAAACAGCTGCCACTAACAGGTCTAAGAGTCACACAACCCCAGGATTATTAGAACCCACCAGATCACTAACCCTGCTTCCAGTTTCCTTGCAATCATCACTGAAGAAACTAATTCTGTAGAAGAGGAATCCAGCATCCCCATAACTATCAATACCAACTGCCAACCAATGGTCACCTTTTGGGCATATAAACCAGCATAGCTGAAGCATCAGGGTATCTTGATGGAGACCTAGAAGTCTGTTTAGAATATATCAGGGGAATTGGACCACCATAACCTCAACCATCAACTTTGCTGAGACCTTAATGGGGACTTCTCAGGTCACAGAGTCTAATAGCCAAGGGAATTTCAGTGTCCTTAAGACCACTGATCATTCATACATGATTACATATTACATATTACACATGCATACATGCATACAGATTAGACACCAAAGTCAACATTGGAGACAACATTCCTGCCACAAATGCCACCAAATGTCCCTGATGGGCCATTAAACCCAGTACCCCTCTTCCCCCCCCCCATCAATCCTGTTACCAGTCCAGCCCCTTGTCCAGAGGAGTAAGTTGTGGACATGTAATCTGCTAATTGCTTCTGAAGCTGTTGTATCCTCAATAGCCACAGTTATTGAAGACCTGGAAAAGAAGATTCTCACCATCAAAGTCCATAGCACTATTAAATGGTTCAACATCAGAAATAAATCAAGTTTTATCAATGGAAATGAGATTAAATAATATTAATTAATATCTGCTTGTCAAATGCACCCTGGGGACCACTGGACTTTTCCATTGTACTTGCACCTAAAGCTTCTTATACATGATATTTCTCCTATTAACATGTCAGTTCTGTGAGCAAAGGGACTACGTTGCTACTGTTGGAGGCCATCTCCAGTAATCCTGATCTTGTTCTTGCCATTGGGGCCAGATAACTCCAGAGGAGAAAGTGAGACTGGTGACTTTGCACAATTCTCCCTCACTTCAATTCATTTACCAATCATAGTATCACCTGATGTCATGATACTTTTTGAGAATGAAGGATCAACAACAATATCTCCAACAGTTAGCACAGTGGTTTTGCACACAGTAAGAGCTTAAAAGATTTTCATTCATTCATTCATTCATTCATTCATTCATTCATTCATTCATTCATTCATTTATTCATTCCAAGCCTCATTTTCCTAACCTGTAAAATGAAGGAGTTCAACTAGATGATTATCAAGGTCCCCTCTAACTTTTGTTTTATGATACTATGATTGTATGAAAGTTTTAGGGATAGGGGAAAAGAAGTCACAGATGTTATGGAGACCTCATTGAAGGAATGAGAGGATATCAGTAATTACAGATCCATATATCTTCTTTTATATCTCTAGATGGTATTTATAAGTAAAATTTACATTAATCAAGGGCATCATTTATAAAAATATCCAAAGGGTACATGTAAGGCTTTCACAAATAATATTCTACAGGAGACTATATCCTTACAATCACAAAATTCACTGAAAAGTGCAAAGAAGACAAGATGCCATTATATTATTTGCTAACTACCTGTAATGCCAAGGAAAGTCAACTTCCAAGGTTGAGAATGCCAGCATAGCAACTCTCTATTTTATTCAGTGACAAATTAAGGCAAAACATTCACAGAGGGGCGGCCAGGTGGTGCAGTGAGTAAGAGCACCAGCCCCAGAATTGGGATGACCTAGGATCAAATCCGGGCTCTGATACATAGTACCATACCCAGAAATAACTGGCTGTGTAACCTTGAGCAAGTTACTTAACCCCAATTGCTTTAAAAAAAAATTCACAGAAAAGAGAAAATCAAAATACAGCATTCACCAAGTATAATTCAATAATTTCCAAATACTATTCCACCTCTGGACAGTACATTCATTTAGTCAATCACAAAGTCTCTCTTCTCAAATGGAGATTAAGATTAGCTTCCAATCATAAAGTATATTGATTTGCTCAATCACAGAGCACAAAAAAAGTCAAGTTTCCCACCCCTGGATCACAACTGAATTACAATTATCATCAGTTAACATCAATTACCTTCTCAAAAGGGGCAGTGGAGAGCACAAAGGCCATCTACCCCGAAGCTACAGCAAGGTTAAGATATCATCACAACATTTAATTCCCAAAGACAGATCTTTTCTTCATCTTGACCAGAGGCAAGTTCTCAGCAATCTCTGTTTCCTTCCCTCCTACATCCTTGTTGGGTAAGATAGATTTCTATATTCATCCAGTTGTGTATATTGTTCCCTCTTTGAGCCAATACTGAAAAGAGTAAGGATCAAGCAATGCCCATTGCCCCCCTCCCATCTTCCCGTTCACTGTACTAGGTCTTTCTTGACTACTCATGTGAAATAATTTACCCCACTCTACATCTACCTTCCTTCTGCACTCATTTTACTCCTCTTTCTCATTCCTTATTTTTTATGGCATTCCCTCAAATATACCTTATACCCATACTTTCTGACTATGTTTATTCCTTCTATCTGTACTGTTAGTGATACAATTTTTAAGTTACAAGTATCATCTTCCCACATAGGGATGTAAGCAGCTTAGTTCTATTGAATCCCTTCTGGGGTTTTTCCCCTTTTTACCTGTTTATACTTCTCTTGGGTCTTGATATTAAAGATCAAATTTTGGTTTAGTTCTAGTCTTCTTCTTATGAAGGCTTAGAATCTTATTTCATTAAATGACCATTTCTGCCAAGTAACTGATTCTTGATTGTAGTCCTAGTTCCTTTGCCCCCTGGAATATCTTGTTCCATGACTTCCTATCCTTTAATGTTTCAGCTGCCAAGTCCTATGTGATCCTGATTATGACTCTGATATTTGAATTGTTTCTTTTTGACCACTTGCAGTATTTTTTCCTTGACCTGATAATTTTGAAATTTGGTTATAATGTTTAATGTTCCTTGGGGTTTTTATTTTGTGATCTTTTTACTGAGGTGATATGTGAATCCTTTCAATGCCTATTTTGCCCTGTGGTTCCAGGGAAGTTTTCCTTGATAATTTCTTGAAAAATGCTGCCCATGTCCTCCTTTTGATTATGGTTTTTCAATGATTTTTGATAGTTCAATTATGGTAGTTCAATGGTTTTGATGTTATTTCCCCTGGATCTATTTTCCATATCAGTTGTTTTTCCTATGAGGTATTTTACATTTTCTTACTTTTTTTCATTATTTTCAATTTGTTTAATTGATTCATGATGTCTCATACAGTCGTTAGCTTCCACTTTCACTAGCTTCCACTCTAATTTTTAAGATGCTGTTTTCCTCTATTAGCTTTTGTACTTTTTTTCCATTTGTCCAATTACACTCTTTAAGGAGTTGTTTTCTTCAGTGGATTTTTATATCTCCTTTTCCATGTGGTCAATTTATTTTTTAATAAGTTTTCCAAGGTGTTGAGTCTTTTTCCATAATTCTTTTGCATTGCTCTCATTTCTTTTCCCCATTTTTCTTCTACCTCTCATATAATTTTTAAGGTCCTTTTTGAGCTCTTCCATGAGTTCTTTCTAGGCTTGAGATGCCTTCCCATTTTTCTTTGGGATTTTGTCCACAGGTGTTTTGACATTGTTGTTCTTTCTGAGTTTCTGTCTTGGTCTTCCCTGTCACCATGATAACTTACTATGGATCAGATTCTTTCTTTGTTGTTTTCAACTCATCCCCCACCTTTTCTTGGCCTTTGCCCTTTCTTTCAATTTAAGTTCTGCTCCCAGGATGGAAGGAGTTCTGTCTCCGACTTCTTATGCCAGTGGCTGCAGGCCCTGGCAGTTAACCTAGTGTGGCACTGATTTTACCCTGAGGCCCAAGGGGGACCCTTGTGTCTGGTGCTACACTACAGAGCTAATGTGGGTATTAGCTGGAGCTTCTGGAGGTCATGGGGTCTGGCAGCTTACTTGGTCCACCTCAAAGTATGCTGAGGTCCAGTTTCCATAGGATGCCCAACTGGGGCAACACTGAAGAACTTGCAGATCTGGCTTTTGCAGGACACCTGCTCTCCCAGGGCTGTACTAAAGCACATGATGATTCTTGGAGATGGATTCTGCTGGTGCTGCAGGGGTCCTGCTGTTGGCATTTGCCTGCTCTACCACATTGGGGCTCAGGATCTCTCACTTGCTTGCTGAGCTGGGGTTTGCTGATGGTTTGCTGGGATGCTTCTTGTCTGGAATACATTCCACTTTTGCCCAAGTGAAATGAACCTTTCTTGCTGATCTCCAAGTTTCCCAGGCTAAAACACTGCTTCACCTTTTCTGCTAGACCTACTGTTCCAGGATTTGGTCTGGGGCATTGTTTTATGCTTGGTTGGTTGTTTGGAGGTGAATATGAGAGAGTTACAGCAATTTACTGCTTAATGCACCATCTTGGTTCCCAGAAGTCCAGTCACTCCAGTATCTTTGCCATGAAAACCCCACAGATAGTATTAGCATATTGTCATCCACAGGGTCACAAAAAGTAAGTCACAAAAAACAACTGAACAACTAAACAACAAGACAAAGGAACCAACTAATTGAAATTTCTAACTGTTTTGGTTCTGTGTAGACTACTACTAAAAGGTATATCTTTGATAAAATCTACAGTGTGGTAGAAATTATTGGGGGGTAGTGAAGGCAGTAAGTCTACACAGTGGATGGAAACTTGGTTCTGAAATATGGAAGAACTAAATTCAAATCCAACTTGAGAACTTTAATAGCCAAGTGACCCTGGGCAGTTCACTTAACCTCTATTTGCCCCAGTTTCCTTAACTCTAAAATGAGGTAAATAAATCCACCTCCCAGAGTTGTTGTGAAAATGAAAGAAGATATTTTTAAAGTGCCTGGTCTTTTAATGAACATTTTATAAATGTCGGTCATTATGATTATACAAAGACTGTATCATAATCCCAACTAGCTATCTTGAAATCACACAGGTTTGCTCTCAAAGAGAACTGACTATCAGAATGTAAAGGGCTTGATGGAACCACTGGAAAATGCACATTCTAAATCAAAATGCATGCTCTACTAATGTTGAACTCATATCACCATGTGGATTTTTAGCTGGAAGTAACCTTAAAGATCATCTAATCCAACTTCCTCAATTTATAAATGATGAAACTGAGTCACAGTGAGGTAGAGCAGTTTTTGATAAGGAAAAGGTCTTTGATTTGAATACAGGTCCTCTGATTCCAAATTGAGAGGTTGTCCAATTTTTCTTATAATTAGTTTTCTATAATTAGTTATATCACAAATAACTTTAAATATACCATTAGAATATGGTCATACTCCTCTGTATAGAATATTTTTACTAGAGATCACAAATTGTTGAAAGGTAGTTAGAAACTAAGAGCACAGTTTAAGTGGAAATGAAGGAATAAAATTTAATGAAGGCCTGGATGCTGTAGTGGAATGCCTGAGGTCACAATAGTGATACATTTCAGTGTTTCAAAAAAGATTTCTTCTTCCAAAGACTTTCTTAAAAGCAAACTTCACTTCCTTATTCCTCAGGGTATAGATCAATGGGTTTAATACAGGAGTGATAGCACTGTACATTATGGCAACAATCCGGTCTTGTGTCATGGAGCTGCCAGAAGTAGGACGAATATAGGTGAAACCCACAGGTCCATAGAAGAGACAGACCACCATGAAGTGAGAGGCACATGTGGACAGAGCTTTCTGAAGCATGTTCCAGGAGTGGCTCTTAAGAAGGAGAAAACCAATAATGTAGAAGTATGAGAGAAGGGTCAGAAAGAAGGCGCTCATGGAGATACTTCCAGTGACAACAGAAAGAAGCCACTGGTTGAGCACTGTATTTCCACAGGCCAGTTCTAGAAGGGGTTTGACATCACAGAAGAAGTGATTGAGTTGATGGGACTGGCAGAAGTTTAATTGTGAAGTCATGACTGAATGCATCAAGGCATAAAAGAAGCTGATAACCCAGGCCACAGTGGCCAACTGAAGACATACTTGGTGTTTCATGAGGACCAAGTAGCGGAGTGGGTTGCAAATGGCCACAAAGCGGTCAAAGGCCATGATAGCCAGCAAAATGGCCTCCGTGCTGCCAAGAAAATGGAAGAAATGGAGCTGGGTGATACAGCCCAGAAATGAGATGGTCTTGTGTGTAGAGAGGAAGTTCTCTAGCACCTTGGGCATTGTCACTGTGGAGTAGCAGATATCTAGACAGGAGAGATTGCCCAGGAAGAAATACATGGGGGAGTGGAGACGTGGCTCAGAGATTATAATCATCACAATAGCACCATTCCCAGCTAGACTGATGAGGTAGAGAGTGAGGAAAATTACAAACAAAATAACTTGCAGCTCCTGAATATTGGTCAAGCCCAGGAGGAAAAAATCAGTCACTGTAGTTTCGTTCTAGGATAGAAACAAAATGTGACAGTTTTACCTGTTTTGATAGGCATTGATATATGTTCAGGTTCACACAACTGGACCGAACAAAGTCATAATGAGATCAAAGAATCAAGTTGTATATGTATATTATTCCATAACATTCAATGTATTTATCCATTAAAATAATCAAATAAGAAAGAAGCATCTCTAGAATGACTATATTTTTGCAAAAAGAAAGCTTTATGTACCATGAAGGATAATTTATTATAACTGGCCTACTCTACCAACATACACACAAAGTCAAGAGAGCTTAAGGAAAGATGTTAGAACATTGAGTGAACAACATTGTGTTGAATTTATAGGAGGACATAGATAAGAGTTCAATGCAATGACATGCATTGGTAGCCATGAATGAGTTACAATTTGCCTCTTTGAGATAAATATCTGTAATGAGTGCAAATGGTAGCTATGCCTGTTGTGAAGTACCTTATATCACTCATGTGGATATGTGGACACCTATTCTTTTTTTCTTTTTTTAATTTAAATTTATGTATTTATTTTACTTTTCAACATTCATTTGCACAAGATTTTGAGTTACAATTTTTTATCCCCGTCTTTCCCCTACCCCAAACCCAAAATAGCAAGCCTAATTGATACCTATTTCCTCCAATCTTATTCCTCTCTTATATCCTCCCCCATCATCCCACTAACTTTCTAGTAGGGCAAGATAGATTTCTATGCCCCAACACCTATATATCTTATATTTTTATACACATTTGTTTTTAAAACTTTGAGTACCTGATTTTTTCCCTCCTTCCCTCCTCACCCACCCCCACTGGGAAAATAAACAATTCAACATAGGTTGTACATATGTAGTTATGCAAAACATTTCCATAGAAGGTATATTGTGAAAGACGAACTATATTTCCCTCCATCCTATGCCAACCTTCACTTATTCTATTGTCTCCTTTGACTCTGTCCCTTTTCAAAATTGTTTACTTCTAACTACTCTCTCCCCCAATCTGCCCTCCCTTCTATCATCCCCCCTCTTATTCCCTCCCCCTCATTTTCCTGTATGGTAAGATACCCAATTGAATGTGTATGTTATTCCCTCCTTAAACCAAATTCAATGAGAGTAAGGTTGTCCCATTCCCTTTTACCTTCCTGCTCTTCCCCTCCATTGTAACAGTTTTCTCTTGCCTCTTTTATATGATAATTTACCCTAATCTATCTCTCCCTTTCTCCTCCCAATATATTCTTCTCTCACCTCTTAATTTTATTTTTTAGATATTATCCCTTCATATTTAACTCCTCCTGTGCCCCCTGTCTACGTATACATGAAAACACATAGGCACACCCTCACATATATATATATATATATATATATATATATATATATATTTATACACACCTACACCCTCCTATACATGCATATAAATGTATGTATACATATATATGTATATATATACACATATATGTATATATACATATATACATATATACTCCCTTCAACTGTCCTCATACTGAGAAGTCTTATGAGTTACAATTATCGTTTTCCCATGTAGGAATGTAAATAGTTCAACTTTAATAAGTTCCTTATGATTTATTTTTCCTGTTTACCTTCTTATGCTTCTCTTGTTTCTGGTATCTGAAAGTCATATTTTCTGTTGAGCTCTGGTTTTTTCATCAAGAATGCTTGAAAATCATCTATTTCATTGAATGACCATATTTTCCCCTGAAATATTATACTCAGTTTTGCTGGGTAGGTGATTCTTGGTTTTAATCCCAGCTCCTTTGACCTCCAGAATATCATATTTCAAGCCCTTCAATCCCTTAGTGTAGAGGCGGCTAGGTCTTGTGTTATCCTGATTGTGTTTTCACAATACTCAAATTGATTTTTCCTGACTGCTTGCAGTATTTTCTCCTTGACCTGTAAACTGTGGAATCTGGCTATAATATTCCTAGGAGTTTTCTTTTTGGGATCTTTTTCAAGAGGCAATTGGTGAATTCTTTCCATTTCTATTTTGCCCTCTGGTTCTAGAATATCAGGGCAATTTTGCTTGAGAATTTCTTGAAAGATGGTATCTAGGCTCTTTTTTTCATCATGGCTTTCAGGTACTCCAATAATTTTTAAATGGATCTATTTTCTCCTGGATCTATTTTCCAGGTCAATGGTTTTTCAAATGAGATATTTCACATTGCCTTCTATTTTTTTTATTTGTTTGGAGCTGTTTTATAGTATCTTGATTTCTCTTAAAGTCATTAGCTTCCATTTGCTCCAATATAATTTTGAAGGAGTTATTCTCTTCAGTGAGTTTTTGAAATTCTTTTTCCATCTGGCAAATTTGTCTAAGGCATTCTTCTCCTCATTGGCTTTTTGGGCCTCTTTTGCCATTTGAGTTATTTTATATTTTAAAGTATTATTTTAGAAAAAAAGCAATTGGGGTTAAGTAACTTTCTCAAGGTTACATGGCCAGTTATTTCTGTGTGTGGTGCTAAGTATGTGAGCCCAGATTTGATCCCCAGGTCATCCTGACACTGGGACCAGTGCTCTTACTTTCTGAGCCACCTGGCTGTCCCTAAGAGATTGGGGTTAAGTAACTTGCTCAAGGTTACACAGACAGGTGTTTCTGGGTGGGTGCTAAGTGTCTGAGCCCAGATTCGATCCCCAGGTCATCCTGACACTGGGGCTGGTGCTCTTACTCTCTGTGCTACCTGGCTGCCCCCGACTTGCTTTTCTTGATTTTCTTGCATCATTCACATTTCTCTTCCCAATTTTTCCTCCACTTCTCTTACTTGAGTTGCAAAATCCTTCTTAAGCTCCTCCATGGCCTGTAACCAGTTCATATTTTTCTTGGGAGGTTTTGATGCAGGAGTTCTGACTTTGTTGTCTTCCTTCCTTTCCATGCTTTGATCCTTTTTATCCTCAAAAATGGAATCTATGGTAGGATTGCATTTCCTCTGCTTGCTCATGTTGCCAGTAAATTACTTGACTTTTTAACTCTTTGCTATGGTAGAACTCTGCTTTCAGAATGGAGAGAGCTTTGTCCCAAAGTGCAGCCCCCACAGGCTCTGGCTCCTGGCCACATACCCCAGGACCTCCACCTAATTCTGTGATCCAGGTCCAACTAGTTTTAAGCAAGAGTGATTACCCTCTTGGTCATTACCAAATGGTCCCCTACAATTTGCAGGGCAGGAGCTTCTGAGGCAGCCACAAGGTGCAGCCACCATACTTCAGCTCACTTCTTGCCCCAGGGGAAGGGGCCAGACCTGTCCACCCCTCTTCCAAAAGAGTTCCACACTGACCTTTTACTTTGTCTTTGGCATTTATGGGTTGAGAAGTCTGGAAACCACCCCAGCCACTGGTGCTTCATTTTCCTGAAATCTGCTCTGGCTGCTGCTGGTCAGGGCTGCCCTGGGACTGCAAGGTTCATGAGGAGTTGGGCTCAGCTCCCAGCTTGGTGTGATAGCCCCTTCCTGCAAGCCTGCCAGGCTGCCTTCAGAGGGAAATTTTTTTCTCTCTGTCACTTTGTGGGTTCTGTAGCTCTAAAATTTGTTTAGAGTCATTTTTGCATGTTTTGGAGGAGGTGGAAGCCGGAGCCACAGGGATGTCCTGTTTCTACTCTGCCATCTTGGATCTGCCTTGGACACCTATTCTTTCTGTGGATTGACTCATTCATTCCACCCTACCCTCATACTGGCAAATTTAGTTTCATAGAGAAGGACCATCACCATGTGGTTCTGCTCAAATTTTCTATGCTAAAAGTAACCCTGCTGTGAAGAAACACAATATTCATTCTTACCACTTTACCTTTTGAGCCCCCACCAATGCATTTTCATTTGTACTCACCAGTCATTCACATCTTATACATTAGCAATTATTTATAAATGATGCAAAAAATGATAGTAACACAAGTACTCATATAATAATGCAAATACAGAAACTACAAGCAATCCACACATAAACCTGGGTCACACTCTCCCAAGGCACTCATTATCTATGAGGAAAAGTAGGTACATACTTACAGAAAACTTTCAGGAAAACACACAAGTATGTTAAAGGGTAAATAAATTGAGGGCTATGAAATTATGCAAGCATATAATTTGACTCTATGTGCTTGGAATAACTTGCAACTCTGGATTGCAGGTTTTGATGTCACTGTTCCATTCAAAAGCTAGTTGTTTTCCTACTGATCACCATCACTATATTCTCTTCACAAAATATTGTAACATTTACAAGCTTTTTCAACTTGCAGTCATTCTTGAAAGGGCACTTAAAAGAGTCAAGTTATTCATTTGGATAGAAGCTCCCTTTAAGGCAAAGAACTACAAAGTTCATCAGACTGTCTTTGTCCAGTCAGTTATTAACTTACCACTATGCTATGCTCTCTAATGGAATTAGAGCAAACACACTAAACCATTTTTAAGTTGGCTCTCTAGGCAAGGCAAGGGAACATAGCCTGCTCTTCACTCACCAGGATTTTTATGTCATCTAATTAGATCCCAGTATCTCTTCTTGTAAAGAAACTGCATAATGTGGTTTTTTTATTCCCTTTCTGCCTTCCCATTTCACAACAGGGGTATCAATAAAGAGCAACAGACCCTTCCAAAAGGTTTCATCTCTCTTAAATATTACCCTAGGAAGAAATGAAGAGTAATACCTAGAACTGAAGTAATTACTCAGTGGGATTGAGTCTCTGTCCAACCAATCAGAAATCACTTTGCAAAAGTCTTCTGTCAAGTGACTTATTACAGTTGCCACTTCTGCAGTCAGACAAAATTGCTTTTAATTCCTTTCTATCTTCAATCTTCACTTGCCAAGTTCTTTATTCTTTATCCTCAACCTCCTAACATTTTTCAGGGGCTAAAAACAAAACCTCTCAACATTCAATGACTCACCCTTCACCTAATAAATTTCCCCTAAAAAATCAACAGAACATTTTAATCATCACTCAGTCTCCAAATAATTATACGATTTCCAAGGGATTTTGTTTTGTTTTGCCCTCTCAAATCTAAATGAAACAAGAGACTCTTAAGTTCAGAATATGGTCCACCATCTAATTTTGTGTCCCTAAAATGATATTTCTTTATACTCATTTTTTTACATTTTTAATTAATAAAAAGGTTCTTCTCTGACATCCTTAAAACATCAAAATGGTTACATACCAATAAGACATCATTCTATATCTTTCCTGTGATGAGTTTATAGCATAACGTTTATAACATAACATATGCTACAGTTCATTTTACATCTAAAACTATTGGTCTCATTTGAAACCTGTGTTCTTTCATAAACATGTTTGAATACTTTTAATTAAACCAAAGTTTTCCTATTCATTTTTGACATAAAAATATTCATTTATGATTGAAGCAATATCTTGAATCTATTACCATTTACTAGAGTGCCTTATATGTGTACAGAAACAATATTTCTTTCTTTTTCATCACTAATCTGCTCCAAAACTAAATATATCAATAATAAGTTTCTAAAATGAACATATTTGTTCAATTGAATTTATTTGTTCAGTTCAACAAATTGAAATATTGGAGGTTTGTTACCTTTGAAATAATGACTCCCATCTTTTTTAAATTATGTTATGATGTGTTTAAAAGAGCACTGAATTGAGGAAAAAAGGGATAAAAGACATGGTTTTCAATCATATATTCACTATCTAATAGCTTTGATAAGTAACATCATCACTCTCACCAGTATCATCACCTCAACTCACAAATAGAATTTTAAGGTTATATCCTTTCCTCAAAATGACCCAGTGAGAGATAATAGTCCTCATTTTATAGTAGAAGAAACTAAGACTCAGAGAGGTGAAGTAACTGGATAAAGACATGCAGTTATTAAGTGTCAGTGATAGGATTTGCATTTTGTTCTCCTGACTCCAAGACAGTTGTCTAGGAACAAGTGGATGGATTATAAGATTTCTTTACGTCCTTCCAAGATCTATTGAAATTAAATCACTTTAACAAACTTTTTACCATGTAAGAACAATGTGCTAGTATCAGAGACAGATAAAAAGTATTTTTAACTGCCTTTTTCCTCAAGGAGTTTTCAATCCAATGAGAAATGGGAATAAGAACCCCAATAGGTAGTGTACACCAGTTCACCCACAAAAACAAAATTCAGCATAAGAAACAAACACACAAGGAAGTGCTAAGTGAGGATGGAAAAAGAAAAGATCATTTCTGTTGTGGGTTTTAAAAGACACAGACATGCATATATCTTACATTTGTCCTTTCTTTTTCATATCTACAGCATGAAGGTTTGATGTTAGAACTAAGTAATGTTTTGTGTGTGGAAAAAAGGAATGATGATATAGCAAGTAGGAACAAAATTTGGACTTCTGGGAAGATGGATCACTGAGGGGTCATGTATAAGCTTAGTTCCCCTTTGTCACCTCAAAACAGCACAAAGGAAAGGGAAAGGGAAAAAACTTCCATACCAGAAGAATCTCATTGAATTGAAGAAATGAGGGGGTAAAAGAGGCTCTAATACAAGGAGAAACTTCCAGATAACTAGTCGCTGCATAATTAATGTCACATTTCTTACCTTCATAGTGCATGGGGGAAGGATAGGAGGGAGAGGATTCAGAACTCAACAGAAATTTTAATTAATGTTAAAGATATATAAATAATGATTTTTTAAAAAATAAAGACAAAAAGAAAAACATAATCTGAAAAAACATATTAGTAGATTGATAATAGAACAACCTGGCATAAATATGAAGGTAGGTAAGGCAACTATTATTATCCCCATTTTATAAAGAAGGGAATTAAAACTTGGCAAGGTTAAGTAAATTGTTCAGGGTCACACAGTTAATTTTCTGAATTGACACTGAAATTCAGGTAAACCAGTCATTCAATACATATCCATAAAGTTTCTACTAAATTCCAGGAGCTGTGCTAAATTGGGATTTGAAGAACCCAGGGAAGACAACAGGTAGAGATGAGGAAGGCAGCATTCCAGAGATAGGTGACAACTAGAAAAAATGCCAGAGCCAAGAGATGGAGTACCTTAATCATAGAACAGGAAGAAGGTCAGTGTCACTGGATCAAAGAGAACATGGAGGGTAATAAGGTAAAAGAAGACTGGAAAGATTTGGGGGTAGAGATAGATTATGAAGGGCTTTGAAAGCATAATAGAGGATTTTCTATTTCATTGCATAGGTAATAAGGAGCCACTGACATTTATTTAGTAGGACATGGTCAGACCTGCTCCTTAAAAATGGATAGAATGGTCAACCTGGACACAGGACAGTGGTTCAAATCCTTCTCTCAGATAATTAGCAGCTATGCAATCATAGCAAGGTCACATAATCACTCAGGCTTTTATTTGCTCATTTGCAAACTGAGATATTGACATTTATACTAAGTACCCCACAGGGTTAAGGTGAGCACTTTGCAAACATTAGAGTGCCCTATAATTTATTTTACATCTCTTTTGAGCGTCATATACATGATGCTTCTTAAAGTCAGCTAGTCCAGAGTTAAGCACCTGACAAAACCATCAAATATGCAAGGAATGAATAGATGCAAAGCTTTCACAATTATGAAGTTTAAGCAAATAACAGCAATGGGCTAGTACTGAGACTTTAGCTTTAGGAGGAATTTCTTCTCCTTAAGTAGAGCAAATTACTGTTGTTATTTTTTCAGTCATGTTCAATTTTTCATGACCCCATTTGAGGTTTTCTTGGCAAAGATATGGGAGTGGTTTGTCATTTCCTTCTCCAGCTCATTTTATAGATAAGGAAATTGAGGTAAATAGGATTAAGTCACTTCCCTGGGGTCACAGAATTAGTAAGTGTCTGAGGTCAAATTTGAACTCAGGTCTTCCTGACTTCAGGTCCAAGACTCTCTCCACTGTACCACCTAGCTGCTCCCAAGAAGAATAAATAGGTTTAGGCATTCAAAGTGAGCAGGAACAGCTTTTCTACTAAACACAGGAGGCTTAGCACAAAGCCTGTTGCAGAGTAAGTGCCTAATAAATGCTTGCTGCTTTGTTTCCTTTCTGTAGAATGCTATCCCCTTTCAGTCTGACTAGTTGAAAGCATTCTCCAAAACTAAAATTATTGTGGTTGTCTGGGAAAACAACAGCATAAAAAAGAGAATAATCAAAATTGTGTTCTGACTTCACAGCAGGACAAAAGCAAGAATAAAGTCCTAGACAAAGGAAACTAGAATTTTAGAGCAGGAAAAGTCAAATGCTTTTTTAAAAAATATTTTTGCCAATACTCTGGTAGATAAGGTGATTAGGGGGAAAAGGGAAGAATCAGAAGCACATGAGTAAAATTCCATATTGTTTTTATTTTCATTTATTTAGCAATATAGCAAATTCATCAGTTTCTTGTTTTCCATCACTTTTAAAAATATTTCTATCATTTTTCTACTCTTTTTCATATCTGATAATTCTTTCATTCAATTTTATTTTCTTAAGACCCAAGAAAGGTAAGAATTTCTTTTTAATTTTGTGACTCATAATAGTTGACAACACAATATAAGGCAAAACTCAAAATCAAATCTACACTTAAAATTCCTGGTTGTCTCCTGTTTGCCACTGAAAAAAAAATTTGAGGAAGAGGTAACACAAGACACTTTGTGGGGCAACTAGGTGGCTCAGTAGATAGAGTATCCCACCTGGAATCAGGAAGACAAGAGTTCAAATTCAACTTTAGACACTAATTATTTGTGGAATCATGGGAAAGTAACTTAATCATGTTTGCCTCAGTTTACTCATTTGTGAAAATGAACCGTAGAAGGGAATGGCAAACCATTCCAGTATCTTTATCAAGAAAACCCCAAATGAGGTCACAAAGAGTCAGACACAACTGAAATGAATAAATAATAATAACAACAAAAAGACCCTTTGTAATAATGTCAAAGGAAGGGATATCCTTATTTAAAGTTACTAAACCACCTTTTCCTCCTTGCTTCATGTTTTACATTAGCCTCAAGTTTGACACAATATAATACAATGCCAACTTTAAGGGCAAACAGAGGGGGAAGGGAGGGCTAGCCATTTTTGCACATGGGGCAAGTAATTGGAGTGAATATTTGGCATGTGGCATCATAAGGAAGAGGGACATCCTGGAATATCAATTTCTTCATTGTTGAAGGCCTGATCACTGCTAAGGATGTGAGGTCTGAACTTGTACACTTTAGGAAAAAGTTCCTTACCTTTTTTGTATCATGGACACTTTGGAGTATATGGTGAAGCCCATGGACCCTTTCTCAGAATACTATTTTTAAATACATAAAATGAAATACTAAGGGTTGGAAACGCAGTTATCAAAACTTTAAGATTCTCTGCTCTAGGCTAAATGTTAACTGGGGCTGGGGCTGGGGTTCAGCATAAAAGGAGATTATCTGAGGTAGGGCTGAATGATACTGAGCAAGTGACCCCTGGGATGGTGCAGATCATACCCTCTAAAATTTTTATTCTGGGGCAAAAGCCCAGTATCTCCAAACCAATCATTCTTACTACTTCTAATAAGTTTTCTTCCTATACTTGTCAAATGTTTGTAGATATATACACTTCTTTATTTTTGGTATGGATCTGGGATTTCATTGTTGTAGGCCCTACTGCCTACTGTAGTATTGCCACTGAAGAAATCACCTCAACCAAAATAGTTCTAGAACTGGTCTTCAACTTAGAGTCTTAGAGAGTAACCTGAAGCAGTATAGCTTTAAATGGCATGCATCTCACACAACCAATATGTGTCAGAGTCAGAATTCAAACCCAGGTCTTCCCAACTCCAAGACCTGCTCTCTATCTGATATTTCACTGTACTTCTACATAAGTTCTGATATACACATGTCATAAGCTTCTTGAGAGAAGGGACTGATTTTTCATTTTTTTTTGCTTCTCTTATACTTAGCATATTGCTTAAGAGTAGCAGAGACTATATAAACTCTGATTGACATGTATTAGCTTAAAAAAAAGACCAATTATAGGATTGGCGATAAAGGGGTTTAGAGTTCAACCCTGTTTTATAGTTGAGTCTGAGACTCTAGAAGATTAAGTGACTTATCATTTAATGTAAGTGGATTTATCAATAAGATTGCTTATATAGTAAGGAAAAACTAAAATGTAAACCTAGTTCTTTTCATTAAAAATCCTAAACATTAAATCATAGGGTATAAAATCATGGGATCATCATTCCTTCATTTTAGAACACACACACACACACACACACACACACACACACTTTGTAATTTAGATTTATATTATGTAGATGGAAAAGAAAACAATCCCATGTTCCCCCGATGAGCATTGGACTCTCTCATTCTGTCTCTTTGTGAATCCATGACCAGGGAGATTACCAAAATATTGTCATTCACCTCTTTCTAATGACTCTTCCTACCCCTTCTCTTTAGAAGTTTATTCTAAATTAATTGCAGTCCCATCTTCTGTCATCTAAATCTATTTGGATTCACTCTCCTCCATTCCATGCATACCTGAAAATGGTGATAACTCTTTGGCTCCATAAGGGAAATCAAAGAAACAGAGCCCAGAAGCAGTTCTCTGAAACAACTCAAACTGGTATGTGTCTTATATCCATCTCCATTCTGCCAGTTCTGGTCTATGAATAAAACAAGCAAGTCTTTCCATGAACCTCCATGGAGATATCACAGACAGAGGTGTCCTGGGATCTTCTCCCCAAAGCCCCAGTCTCTCCATCTCCCTTTCCCCTTAGTTAAGAATTTCTTCACCCCTCTATTTTCCTTGTTGGTAGCCACAAAGTTAGTCCCCAAATACTATAAGAAGATAAAAAAGAAAAAAGACAAAGGTTCTGCCCTCAGGATGATTATGATCTAGCTGGAGGGATGTGAGAAAATCCTTTTTAGAAACCTAGCAACTGATAATAAAAAAGTGTACATTGAATTTAAAAGGACCATGGCATAGTCTGAGGGGATACAAAATCAAAAACATAACTGGAATGAGGGATATTGGTTTTATTAATTTACATTTGAGGTTAACTTTTGGTGAAAAATGTTAGCACTAGCCACATAATTGTGCCTGCTGATAGCTATAGGCTGGAGTTATTAAGATTATTACTAGTAGGATTAAGAGAAATCTTTCACTGAATTCCAACTCTAATGAGTTACCATGGTATGGAAGTTTCTGAAGACTGTGCCAAGAGTGCCCAAGCTATAGAAACTCCTATTAAACTGAAAAGAGTTTTAGTATGGGCCCAGAGACAGGTTGTATATCTGTCTTTTGAGGACAAGCATAGCTAAGCACAGAGATGTTTATAAGTACATTGTCAGAGGGAGTGTCTACAATATTTTAATTCACCAGACATTTAATAAGTGCTGATCATATACCAGGCATTGTGATAAGAATACAAAGACAAAAAGAAAATAGTCCCTGTCCTTAAGGAGTTTATAGTCTACTGAGAGTAAAGTTAGAGAAGTGGCATGTAAAAAGATAGGTAACTAAATGTTATATGTATTATATGTGTCTATTATTTATATTATATATTTATTCATTATATGCTATGCAGTATATTGTTAAATGTATATTATATTGTATGTATATTAAGAATAAAGTAATGAAAGGGGAAACTAACAACTGAGGATATCAGGTACCTCTTGGAGGAAGTACCATTTGATTTGAAGGCAGGTCATCTGTGGCAAACATCAGAGGACACCAGCCCAGGCTGAATTAGAATGCATTTTTCTAAAATCCAAACACCAGTCTTGCTCCATTCTTTCCTATGAGCCTGCCATTGCAATGCCAAGTATCAAATACACAGAACCTTCCACATGCTAATTATTCCTCATCTTTGTAGTATTTCATTTTTTTTATAAAGGACTATTATGTTTAACAAGAACAGCTAAATGGGACAATAGATAGATCACTAGGCCTGGAGTCAGGAGGACCCCAGATCAAATCCAGCCTCGGGCACTTACTAGCTGTGTGACCCTGGGAAAGTCACTTAATTCTGTTTGCCTCATTTTCCTCATCTGTAAAATGAGCTGGAAAAGGAATTGGTAAACTATTCTAGTGTCTTTGCCAAGAAAACCTCAAATGGGGTCACAAAGAGTCAGGCACAACTGAAATAAATGACAAACAGCAAATTATGTTTAACAGTCTTGATATCTCATTTTACTAAAAATGCCCAAAACTGACACAACCTGACCAATATGGCATAGAAATTCTACCCTTTCCTATGTAGCAGGTTTTAACCTAATGATTGTCTCTAATGATCCACCACTACTACAAGAATATACAAAAATTGAAAAATGAACAACGTAGTATTTATGGATCCCCAGAGCTAATAACTGCCACGTGGCTATTATGAAGGTTTTGTATAACATGTCACTGTCACTAATGTCACTACTAAAAATTTACCATGATTTTCTTTAAAGTTGTAGAAAAATAGTTTCATGTCATTGTATCAAAATTACTTCACTTTTTACTAAATTGTTTCTATAACAAAGTTTCATTTTCCCCTATCACGACCAACCCATTAAAATAATATGTAACATGGACACAGTTTTAGACTACTAAGCACATAAATATCCTTACTATCTTCTTCAGTGACAGTCCCACATCTGTTTCCTTTACAGTATCTGACTAAATATTGCCAGAGCTATAGGACAGGTAAAACTTTCCTTCTGAGGTAAATTATGTTTGATCAGTGCCCCTATATTTCTTTCATTTTTTTTCCTACTTTAGAGATGCTGCTTCTAAATTAAACTCAGTCATAGATACTTACATGCTAATACTTCCACTACCTTCACATCTTCAAACCGAAATTTTGGCTCTCGCATGTATGTTAAAGGAGTAACAATTACTTAACATCAGGTCCCTAGGATGTGGGGTCAAGTCAGATAGCTTACTCCTATTTCCAAATCAGTTATCCTCAGATTCATTATAAAAATGATTTCATGGAGCTTAGAGATATTGGAGATAAAGGCAAGAAGACATGGAGAAATAAGTTGGACAGCTGGTTAGAATCCTAAGAGGATCATTGAACAAGCCTTACTGCTATTCTGCTTATTAATTGGAGTATTTCAGATATAATACTCTATCCAGTATTAATTCTTCCTGGATAAAATGGAAGCTCATTTAAGGCAGAGAATGTTTCATTTCTGTTCTTTCCATATACTATTCACTTATCCAGTGGGGAATTCATTTTGCTATAGAAAAGCCGCTGCTTCTCTGGCTATGGCTATGGCTATAGACAAAATAAACCTTTTACAAAAATTGTAGTCTAGGTTGGAAGGCAGCTTCAGCCTAAGGAACTTTCACCTCATGGACAGTGTGGAGGTTCAGCAGCTGAACAAAAGATTGAAGGACTTTTCACTCTCAAGGAGCACCAGGACCAGCTGTGTTGCTGACCAGATACATCCTGGGCTGTAGCTGAGGGGAAGAAGGAGCTAGCATACACCTAGTGAATGTGGTAGCAGAGGGGCAGGGATGCTTTCAACTGTGGGCACTTGTAGGAGAGGAGAATCCAGGGCAGAGGGGAGAGTCAAAATTTGTAATCACCAAAGGAATCAATGGGAACAATTTGCAGGACAACATGAGGGGAGGGAGGGAGGGAGGCCTAGCTGTTGCTTAGGAATAGACAAGAGTATCCGAGGGCAGGGTTTAGAAAATAATGGTAAGAAATACTCAGATCCTTCTTAGGCACCATTTCTCCATACCTCAGGACTAGAACTTGATTGTAATAATAAGCTGCTAAAAATAAAAGACAACAAAATTAGCATTAAAATAAGTAAGCAAAGGAGAAAGAATCTAACCATAAATATCTAAAGAAAGAGAAAATCTGGGCTTATGTTCAGAGGACAATAATGGAACTAAAAAAAGCCACTCCTTCTTCAAAGAGAAATATCAAATGGTCACAAACCCAAAAATAGCTCTTGAAAGAACTCAAAAAAAAAAAACTTCAAAAATTAGAGAGATTAAGGAAAAATTAGGGAAAAATAAGAGCAATCCAAAAAAAAACAAAAAAAATTATGAAAAGAAAGTCAACCAATAAGAAAAAGTAGAAAAGAATGTGAAACATCTCATCAATAAAAAACAAATGCTCTGGAGTACAGATGAAGGAGAGACAATATAAGAATTGTTGGACTACTTGAAAATTAAGATCAAAAATAGAATCTTGATACAATTATTTGTAAAGCCAAGCATGAGTAGCTTTCCAGAGGACTGCTGTTGTGAACAGCTTCGAGATTCTGATTACATAGTATAGTGAACTCTCTATTTATTAAGTAACAAACTAAGACAACACATTGACAGAAATCAAAGTACAGCATTCACAATGTTATAACTTAACAACTTATCACTAAAGTGGGCACATAGTTTTTACTAAAGTAGTCACATAGTTTTAAGCAAAAGATAACATTCATTTAGTGACACAGTCATTTAGTAACTCAATCATTTAGTAAGTCCTTAATTAAATCATCCTTAAAGGGACACAAAGTAAAGGTCAAGGTTCTCCACCACTTGGTCACATTGTCTTAATCTCTCAGTCAAAAAGTCTTCTTAATTGGAGATTAGTTTCCAATCATCCCTAATTCAATCATCCTAAAAAGTTACAAGATACAGAGTACAGAGTTCTCCATCCCAAGGCCACAGTAAATCATGATATTCTCAGTTTGATTTAAATACCCAAGTCTTTTCATCTTGACTCGAGGCAGGCTCTTAGCTTCCATGGTTCCTCTTTCATGGTCCCGGTTTCTGCCTGAAACTATCCAACTGTCACCTGAGTTCAAAAGCAGACATCTATCAGTTCCCTGTCCAGTTACTTATGCAGTTCCTGTTCCATATTAAAGCTCACAGTGTCTAGTCAAACTGAAGTCCTTTATAGCTTCTGCTCCTGGGAAGACAAAGTTTAACAAAGACACAATAACATCCATACCCATTGCCAGCACCATCATCAATTCACTATGTGCCTGTGAAATCAACACAGATCCACCAACAAGGTTTAAGAACTCAACACAAATCTTAAACTTAGAAATCAACACAGACCCACAAACAATGTCCACACAAATCATTAGTAAAGTCCCAGGACCTCCAAATCCCTCCTCCAGGACTTCTGTAAACAGACAACCAGAAAAATCCTCTTTCAGGGCTTCCAGTAAGGTCCCAGGGCTTCTGTACAAAGGATCATGAACAAACATCAACACAGACAGAACAAACAAATATAGAGTGCCAGGATACCACAAGTTTTCTCCTTATCCACCACAAGAGCTCCCTTCTCAGTACTGCTCTCTCCAGCCTGGGCATCTCCTTATATATGGTCATTAGATCCTCCCCTTCCTGTTTCAGCAATTCACAAATTCTAGGATTCACAAACTGTGGGATTCACAAGTTCTGGATCTTAATACTTGATACAATCATGAATTGAAACAAGGTGTTAATTACTTCTGTGTTAATTAAATAGATGAAACAAGGTGTTAATTCAGTAGCTGAAACACAGTGTTAACTACTTCTTTGCTTGCCGTTACATTATTATAAGAAATTATTAAAGAAAATTGCCCTGAAGTGCTAGAACAAGAAGGTAAATCAGAAATAGATTGTAAAAATCCACCCATCACCATCTGAAAGAGATCCTGGGAGGAAAACTTACAGGAACAGCATAGCCAAGTTTCAAAGTTCATAGGTTAAAGAGAAAATATTGAAAATAAGAAGAAAAAATATTAAACATTGTGGAGCTACAATCAGGATCACACAAGACCTACCAGCTTCTATACTGAAGAAGTATAGGTGTTGAAACACCATATTCCAAAGAGCAAAAGAGCTGGGGCTGCAACTAAAGGTAACTTACCCAGAAAAGTTAAGTATAATCCTGATTTTTTTAATGGACATTTAATGAATTGAAAGACTTGCAGGTATTTGTGACAAAGAGAGCAAAACTTAATGGAAAATTCAACATATAAGATCTAGGAGAAATATAGGGTAAACATTAAAGACCAATTATAAGGGATTCAATAGGTTCAAACTGTTTACCTCTTATATGTGAAAATGTTATCAGTACTCTTGACTGTCATCATTATTTGGGTAGTTTGAAAGAAAGGCTTGGGCTAAACTGATTATGATGAGGTGATTCTAAAAATAAAACTGGATAGGGAGAGAGAAAAAGGAATTATTATCTCATACAAATGAGGCATAAAAGTAAGAACTGATACAGAAGAAGCAAGTGGGGATGGAGGATTGGTGGTGCTGGAACATTTCTCTCACTGAAAATGGGAACATATACATCTTAAAGGCTATGAAATCCTTCTAAATTTAAAAAGAAATAAAAGGGTGAGGGGATAGGATAAGGGAAGGACTTTTAGAAGAGTGTGTAGGTTAAGAATTAGGAGGGAGAAGGATAAGAGAAAGATAAGAGAAAAGATAAGAGAAAAACTCTTAGAAAGATAGGCAAAGTAAGGAAGACAATGAGAGGAGAGGATAATGGAAGGACTCTTAGAGGGGTGAGTAGATTAAGGAGGTCAAGATAGTAGGTAAAAGTAAATTAGAGTGAGGAAGGATAGGGTAAATAGGGCAAGAAGGTTAATGAAGGAAAATAGGGTGAAGGGAAATACACAAGTAATTATAACTTTGCATGTGAATGGGATGGATTTACCAATAAAATGGAAATGAATAGTAGAATGAATTAAAAATATGGATATGTAACTTTAAGGAAACAAAATAAAAATGAGATATACACAGAGTTAACATAAAGCCCTGGAGTAGATTTTATTATGTTTAAAAAAAAGAAAAAGAAGAAGTATGGACAGCAATTATGATCTTAGACAAAATTAAAGCTAAAAGATATTTAATTAAATGAGTAAAACAGGGAAAACATACTGTGTCATCAATATTATTCAATATTGTTTTAGAACATTTAAAATAACTAGATGATATAAAATATCAGAGTATACCTGCCAAAACAGACACAGGAACTACATGAACATAAATAAAAACACTATACAAATAAAGTCAGATTAAAATAATTGGAGAAATAGTCATTGTTCATGGGTAGATAAAGCCAATATAATAAAAATGACTATTTTACCTAGCTAATGTATTTATTTAATGCCATCTCAATTAAATTACTAAAAAATCATTTTACTGAATTAAAAAATAATAACAAAACTCATTTGGAAGAACAAAAGTTCGAGAATTTAAAATAAATTAATGGAAAAATATAAAGGAAGGAGACTCAGCAGTACTGAACTTTAAACTACAGATTGAAGCAGCAAATATCAAAACTATCTGGTACTGGCTAAGAAATAGAGAGGTAGATAAGTGGAATAGAGTAGTCATACAACACACAGTAGTAAAGGACTATAGTAACTTTATATCTGACAAATGAAAAGATTTAAGTTTGGGAGATAAGAATTCATTATTTGATTTAAAATATTATTGGGAAAGCTGGAAAGCAGTCTTGCATGAAATAGGTATAGACCAATATATTAAATCATGTCCAAAAAAAGGTCAAAATGTATACATGACTTAGTTATAAAGGGAGATATCACAAGAAAATTAAAAGAAAATGGAACATATTACCTATCAGATTCTTGGATAAGAGAATGATATATGAAGAGAGAAAAGATAGCATTGTTGAGGTAAAAGATGGATAATTTTGATTATATTAAATTGAAAAGTTCTTGTACAAATAAAACTAATGTAGCCAAGATGAGAAGGAAGGCAGAAAAAAATGGGGGGGGGGGAGTTTCATAGACAATCTCTCAGATAAAGGTCTTATATCTCAAATAAGTAAAGAACTTTGTGAAATTTATAAGAAAATGAAACATACCCCAACTGATGAATGGTCAAAGGATATGAACAGGCAGTTTTTCAATAAAGAAATCAAAACTATATATGTGTGTGTGTGTGTGTGTGTGTGTATACATATATGTATATATATATATATGTATATATATAATTACATAAAAATGTTCTGAATCATATTAATTAGAAAAATTAAAATTAGAATTACTTTGAGATATCACTTTATACCTATCAGATTGGCTAAAACAATAGATGCCACTCCGTGGGGGAATGGCTAAATGAGTGTGGTATATGATTGTGATGGAACACTAGTGTGATATAAGAAATTATGAACTTGCTAATTTAGAAAAATATGGAAAAATTTGGATTTATGAAGGAAGTTGTTATCCACCTCCAAAGAACTGGCAAATTGAAATATGCATAATATAATTTTCCACATATGTCTATGTATATATGTGTGTGTGTGTGTTAAGAGATATGTATGTATGTGCATATATTCCCATTTAATTGTAGCCTTCTCTGGGGTGGGGATGGAGAAATAAATTTTAAATGTTTTGTAATTGTACTGTAAGGGCAGAGCCAAGATGACAATGAAAGCAGGAACGTGCTTGAGCTGGTACTCCATCTACCTCCAGTACCTACAAAAATGACTCTAAATATTAAATTTTAGTGCTACAGAATCCACAAAGTGACAGAGAGAAACAAATCTCCCACTGACCACAGTCTGACAGGCCAAGAAGAAGGGTATATCTCACCAAGCTGGGAGTGGAGCATAATCCCTTCTGAGCCATGCTGGCCCAGACCAGAGCACAATTCAAGGAAGTGATGTACCAGCAGCTGTGGTGGTTTTCAGACTTCTCAACCCATAAAGGCCAAAGAAAAAGTAAAAGGTCAGTGTGGAACTCTGTTGGAAGAGGGTTGGAGAGAAGAGTGCAGTCTGGCCCCTGCCTTGGGGTGAGAAGTGGGCTGAAGTGTGGTGGCTGTGCCATGTGGTTTCCTCAGGAGCTCCTGAACTGCAGATTGTAGAAGGACTGAGTAACCATTCACAGGGTAATAGCATTTGCTTTGACCTACTTGGATCTGGATTGTGGTCTTGGGTGGAGGTCCTGGGGTATGTGGTCAAGTGCCAAAGCCTGTGGAGGCTGCAGGGAGGATGGCTTCCTAATTGCTTTAGCAGCTACAAAAAACCCAAAAACTGGGGACAAAGATGTCTCCATTCTGAAAGCAGAGTTCTACCATAGCAAAGAGTTAAAAAGTCAAGTAATTGACTAGCAACAAGAGCAAGCAGAGAAAACACAATCCTATCATAGATTCTATTTTTGAGGACAAAAATGATCGAAGCATGGAAAGGGAGGAAGATGACAAAGTCAGAACTCCTGCATCAAAAGCTCCCAAGAAAAATATGAATTAGTTACAGGCCATGGAGGAGCTCAAGAAGGATTTTGTAACCCAACTAAGAGAAGTGGAGGAAAAATTGGGAAGAGAAATGAGAATGATGCAAGAAAAGCAAGTGAACAGCCTGACTGAGGAAAATAACACCTTAAAAATAGACTAACTCAAATGGCAAAAGAGTCCCAAAAAGCCAGTGAGGAGAAGAATGCCTTAAAAAGCCAAATTTGCCAGATGGAAAAAGAATTTCAAAAACTCACTGAAGAGAATAATTCCTTCAAAAATTAGATTGGAGCAAATGGAAGCTAATGACTTTATGAGAAATCAAGATACTATTAAACAGATCCAAACAAATGAAAAAATAGAAGGCAATGTGAAATATCTCATTGGAAAAACCACTGACCTAGAAAATAGATCCAGGAGAGATAATTTAAAATTTATTGGACTATCTGAAAGCCATGATCAAAGAAAGAACCGAGAAATCATCCTTCAAGAAATTCTCGAGGAAAATTGCCCTGATGTTTTAGAACCAGAGGGCAAAATAGAAATGGAAAGAATTCACCAATTACCTCTTGAAAAAGATCCCAAAAATAAAACTCCTAGGAATATTATAGCCAAATTCCAGAGTTCACAGGTCAAGTAGAAAATACAGCAAGTAGTCAGGAAGAATCAACTTGAGTATTGTGAAAATACAATCAGGATGACACAAGATCTAGCAGCTTCTATACTAAGGGATCGAAGGGCTTGAAATATGATATTCTGGAGGTCAAAGGACCTGGGATTAAAACCAAAAATCCCCTACCCAACAAAACTGAGTATAATGCTTCAGGGGAAAATATGGTCATTCAATGAAATAGAGAATTTTCAAGCATTCTTGATGAAAAAACCAGAGGTGAACAGGAAATTTGACTTTCAAATATAAGAAGCATGAGAAGGTAAACAGGAAAAATAAATCATAAGGAACTTATTAAAGTTAAACTATTTACATTCCTACATGGAAAAATGATAATTGTAACTCATAAGACTTCTCAATATGAGGACAGTTGAAGGAAATATATGTTTATATGTATGCATACATACATATATATATGCATGTATAGGAGGGTGTAGGTGTGTATAAATATATATATAGATAGATAGATATGTGATGGTGTGCATATGTGTGTTCATGTATACATAGACAAAGGGCACAGGAGGAATTAAATATGAAGGGATGCTATCTAAAAAAATAAAATTAAGAAGTGAGAGAGGAATATAATGGGAGAAGAAGAAAAGGAGAGATAGATTAGGGTAAATTATCTCATATAAAAGAGGTAAGAGAAAACTATTACAATGAAGGGGAATAGCAGGAAGGTAAAAGGGAATGGGCCAACCTTCTTCAAAGTAGAGCATAGAACAAGTGGGAGGTGGGATAAGAGGGTGTAGCAGCAAGGACTCCAAGTGTCCTCAGGGTGGCTGCCAATACAGGTTCTTGGATCTGCTTTGTTAAAGGAAAGCAACTCAAAATGGGTTAACAAGCTTACTTTAATCAGTCAAACATATATTGTTTACCTCGTTCGGGGGAAAAAGGTCAGCACCCCAAACTTCAAAGTATACAGGCAGAAATATCAAGACAGAAACAGATCAAGTAGACAGCTTTCCAAACTGTCCAACCATTACATCCATACCAAATCAACATCTGGGTTTTTTAAAGCCAGGGGGCTCTGGACAACGGCTTCCCAGAATCCATATCAAATCACAGAACACTTCTCAAAGTGAGCCCCAAAACAAAGCTACACATCAGGGCTTATATAGCCTTCTCCTGGCTCAGAGAATGTAATAACCTTATTGACTCACTGGCCAATCAAGAAGTATCTACTGAAAAACAAGCCTCCCTCCCCAGGCTTCAGGTGCATTTTAGCCTAGGGGCAGGGAAGATCTTCCAAATTTGCATTCCCATTACATTCGGCCCCAAGATCTTTCATGCCCATAGCATAGACAATTTACTTTTGAATTAGCACTAAACATCTCTTAGGTCACATTTTCAAGGTACAGAACTAAAATTACCAAAGTGGCCACTGGGCCTTAAACAAACACAAAGTACATAGCATTATTACTCAATTCAAAACAAGAGTTCAAATAAAGTTCTCTGGGGGGGAGGGGTATCCTTCCCCTCACACAGCTCCAGCCCCTGCCTCCAAGCACAGAGAGGGGGCTGGGCAACAAAACCAACAAGGTAGGGTCCCTGGGGATCCAAGGCACTTCATCCCACCCACCATAGTCACAAGTCCATCCTCCCCCTGGGTCCCAAACTGTGGGATGCAGCCAGGAAACACACTCAGTGCCCCTGCTTTGCTGCTCAGTTCTTATCTTTTCCGGTGGCTGAATTCCGAACTCCTGGGCTCCTTCTCCTCCCACAGGCAGCAGCTGCTTCTGGCTTCTGCCCAGGTCCCGATGCAGGCAGCTCACCATTCCTGCTCTCAGCTCAGCGAAGTCTGCATGCAGGCCACTCTTCTCTCCTGGTCCATGGCTCCACAGAGTCACAGCTACCACAACTGGGAAACAAACGATTATCCCAGCCCCCATATTTTCCTTTTACTCTGCAGATCCTGTTCGTGACGCCATTTTGTAGCAGCAAGCACCCCAAGCGTCCTCAAGGTGGCTGCCAATACAGGTTCTTGGATCTGCTTTGTTAAAGGAAAGCAACTCAAAATGGGTTAACAAGCTTACTTTAATAAGTCAAACATATATTGTTTACCTCGTTCAGGGGAAAAAGGTCAGCACCCCAAACTTCAAAGTATACAGGCAGAAATATCAAGACAGAAACAGATCAAGTAGACAGCTTTCCAAACTGTCCAACCATTACATCCATACCAAATCAACATCTGGGTTTCAACATCTGGGTTTTTCAAAGCCGGGGGGCTCTGGACAACGGCTTCCCAGAATACATATCAAATCACAGAACACTTCTCAAAGTGAGCCCCAAAACAAAGCTACACATCAGGGCTTATATAGCCTTCTCCTGGCTCAGAGAATGTAACAACCTTATTGACTCACTGGCCAATCAAGAAGTATCTACTGAAAAACAAGCCTCCCTCCCCAGGCTCCAGGTGCATTTTAGCCTAGGGGCAGGGAAGATCTTCCAAATTTGCGTTCCCATTACAGAGGGAGGGAAATATAGTCAGTCTTTTACAATATATCCACTATGGAAATGTTTTTCTCAACTACACATGTACAACCTATATTGCATTGCTTATCTTCCCAGTGGGGGTGGCTGAGGAGGGAAGAAGGGAAAAAATCTGGAACTCAAAGTTTTAAAAACAAATGTGTATAAAAAATTAATCATATATTGAGACATAAATATCTCTCCAAACATTATAAAAAAGCAGAAATACAAAACCCATCATTTACTTATCTTTATATAATGAAAAATATATTCATTAAGTAGCCCTTAAAGAAACAAGTCATTGGAGACCAAATCACATAATACTAAAGAGCTGCTGGATCAAATTAAAAAATTATAGAACCCATGGAAACTTTCATCAAAGAAAATGGAGATAATGAGACAACATAACAAAATGTACAAGATACAGCAAAAGCAATTCTGAGGGGAAATTGTATATTTCCAAATACTTTCATCTTCAGAAGAGAAAAAGAACCAGTCAATCAATTGGCCATGATTTTTTTTAATTGAACAACAAAAATGTCTATCTAAATTACAAAGAAGAAATTTTGAAAATTAAATAAGATTAATAAAATTAAAAACAAAAAGCTATCAAATTGGTAAACAAACTAGATGCTATTTTAAAAATACTAACAAAACTGAAGAGTTTCTTAACCTAACTTAAAAAGAGAAAGGAAAACCATATTGTTGCATGAAAAAAAAATGAGAACTTAGAAGATCTGAAGAAGAAATAAAAGAAATTATCGGAGAGTGTTTTGCACAATTTAAACTAACAATACTACAATTTAGAAGAAATAGATGAATACATAGAAAAATACAAAATACCAAGATTAACGAAAGAGGAAATAAGCTATTTCTTTTTTTATATAATAGCTCAATATCAGAAAACTCAATTGAACAAACTTAAAGGAATTGCCAAAAGGAAAAAAAAATTTCACAAGAGAATAAAAAGTATTTGTATTTCAAGACATCTATAAATAAAATGAATTAGCATAATCATTTTTGTTATATTGATGTGACTTATCTAAAAGCAATGAAAATTGTTCATTTAAGAGATTCATTGTCTAATCATTTAGGATATTCTTTATTTCTTTAAAGTGTTTTGTAAATGTATTTGCATGAGTCTTGATGTCTCTTGGTAGGTCATCTTTTAGATATATTATGAATTTTGCAATTTTCTTATTAAAATGACCCTTTTTATATTCCTCCTAGAATTTATTTTTGTTACATAGAAATACTAATGATTTCTATTAGTATCCTGCTCTGCTACAGAAGCAATTATTTATCTCAAGTAGCATTTTTGCTTATGCTCTGTGGTATTCTAAGTAAACCATCATATTATTTCCAATAGAGAAGATGTGAATTCTTTTTTGCCGATATTTATACTGTTCTTTTTTTTATTTCTTGCTCTTGCCATTGCTGACATTACCATATCTAGAACTACATCATATGATATTTGGCATGGGCCTAAAATTTTGCTGGAACCAACTCCCACCAGCTCACAAGAGCCAATTGTTAAATTTTACTATGAACATTTATACCTCAGAAATTGGCAGATGATATAAATTAGAACTTAACATTGTTTTGCTGATTGTCTAAACTTAATAAAGTGATGAAAAATATTAAAAATGCTGATTAAACTTAAAAGTGTGTCATCTACCTGTTTTCATAATGCAAATAGTTCTGACCTTTGATTTTAAATACACTTTGACTTTTGATATTCACATTTATTATATTTAATTGTCCTTCCTTGTACAAGTTCTCAGGCTTTTTAGCATAAATCAGCATTGTACTTTTAAAAATCTTTTTCTGACTTTTTAAAACCATAATCATATGGTTTCAGTTTTTAATGTGACGAATTATGTTAATTGTTTTCCTAATGCTAAGCCATCCTTATATGTCTGATATAAACGCAACCTGGTCACAGTGAATATATATATATAGTACTATATGGTGTTGCTGGGGTTTTGTTTACTTATGTTTTGTTTAAATTTATTAATGACTTTCTCTTTCCTTGCCAATTTTTCTCATTATTTGGTATTTATAGCATAGTTATTCATTGTTCCATAAATCTTTACTAAAATTTCCCTATAAATCCATCTAGACCAGTGTCTCTCTTCCTTTGGATTTTTATCATAGCCTCTTAACAACCACTACCATGACTTATTAAGTACCTCCTTTGTGCTGTATATTGTGCTAGGCACTAGGAATCCAAAGACAAAAGCAAAATAGTATCTACCTAAGAGTATCTTCCTTGTTCATCTGAGCTATCTCCTTTTAGGATACAGTGTCTCATACAATGGATCAAGTCACTTCTGGGAGGGTTTCAAGGAGATCACCCAGTTACTGTTCTGGCTCCTCACAAGATTCAGCTACTGCTGCTGGTTCTTCTAAGGGTCTCTGCTGTTAACTCACATTGCTGAGGGAAACTCTAATGTCTCTTTTGACTTTTCAAAGCACACAAAGTCATAACCTGATTGACAATGTCTGTAGAGACTCATTTTAAGATCATGAAAAGATAAACAAAAAGAAGAATATGTGCTCACAGACATATGATAGACAGGTCAGGAGATAAGGTAGCCATTGCCTCTCAACCTCACCTCCTCAGATAGTTCCCAATAGTTCTTGCTTCACTTACTTCTAGGATAGAAGAGCAAAAAAAGACCAAAGACAGAGTCTATTATCCTTTTGTATGTAAACTCCGTTCCATCCCCATACTTCCCAAGTCAATTCTTGCACTCAGAAACCAATCACAATATTTTTTAGTGCCACATAGTACAGACTCCTACATCATAATGGCTAGAGGCAGCTTCCAAAGTTCCATATGTTGGATTGGGATCAGGCAGAAAATGCCCAACCTTCAAGGACTGGGCCCTCACTGGACATTACTTCTATTACCCTTTAATTTAATATTTTTAATGTATATGTGTGTAAAGCCATGCATGAGCAGCTTTCCAGAGGACTACTGCTGTGAATAGCTTTCAAGGTTCTGATTACATGTATAGCAAACTCTCTATTTATTCAATAACAAATCAGAGTAAAACATTCACAGAAAATCAAGGTACAGCATTCAAGATGTTACAACTTATCATAGAAAATCAAAATACAAAATTCACCATGTCACAATTCAACAATTTATCACTAAAATGGCCACATAGTTTTCAACAAAGTACAATCATTTAGTAACTGAATCATTCAATCATCCTTAAGGAGTTTTGCCTCCTTAAAGGACACAAAGTACAAAAGTCAAAGCTCTTCACCCCTAAGTCACAAGTAAATGACAATTTCATCAGTCACTACTCACTACTCAGTACAATTTCATCAGTCACCACTGAGACAATTTCATCAGTCACTACTTAGTATCCACAAGAGGTCTTTTCATCTTGACTCAAGGCAGGGAGCTCCTACCTGAATCCACCAAACTGTCACGTGGGTTCAAAGGCATACAGCCCCCAGTTTCTTGTCCAGCTCTCCATGCAGTTTCTGCTCCACATTGAAGCTCACAGTGTCCAGTCTTTGAAACTATGTGCTAAGTACCTGTTAGTTTAGCAAAAAAAAAAAAAGGAATCTTCAAATTTCATTACTATTACAATATGTAGCCCCTGTTTCAAATGTCTGTAACTCACAAACACTGCAGAGGTTGTTCATTGTCTCTTTAAGAGTATAGAAGTTAAATGAAACCTTGAGTAAAGTAGTTTGTACGTAAAGCCAAGGACGACAGCTTTCCAGAAGACTGCTGCTGTGAACAGCTTTAAGGTTCTGATTACATAGTATAGTGAACTCTCTATTTATTCAGCAGTAAATTAAAGGAAAATATTAACAGAAACCAAAGTACAGCATTCACAATGTTATAACAAGTTATCACTAAAATGACCACATAGTTTTCACCAAAGTTGCCACATAGTTTTAAACAAAAAATATCATTCAGTAAGTTCTTAACTCAATCATTCTTTTTTAAAAGCAATTGGGGTTAAGTAACTTGCTCAAGGTTACATGGCCAGGTATTTCTGGGTGGGTGCTAAGTGTCTGAGCCCGGATTCTATGCCCAGTTCATCCCGACACTGGAGCCAGTGCTCTTACTCACTGTGCTACCTGGCCACCCAAACTCAATCATTCTTAAGGAGCAAGCATCCTTAAGGTACACAAAGTACAAAGGTCAAAGTTCTCCACCCCTAGACCACAGTAAATCATGATCTTCTCAGTCAGCATTAGGTACCCAAGGAGAATTCTTTTCATCCTGACTCGAGGCTGGCTCTCAGATTCCATGGTTCTTCTCCCATGGATCCAACTGCTGCCTGAATCTCCCCAACTGTCACCAACTGTGAAAACTACACCAATTGTCAATTCATACAGTAAACTGGATTCAGTAAACCTGGATTCAAAGGTAAGCAGCTCTCAACTCCTTGTCCAGCTCTTCATCCAGTTCCCATTCCACACTGACATTCACAGTGTCCAGTCCACCTCAAGTTATTCACAGTTTCTGTTTCTGGGAAGACAAAGCTTAATAGAGCCAAAACAACATTTATGCACATTGCCAGCATGATCATCAATTCATTTTCTGCCTGTGAAATCAGCACAGACCCACATACAAAGTCTAAGAACTCAACACTTATTGTCAGTACAGGACATCTGGAAATTCCTCCTCTAGGACTTCTGTACACAGACAACAAAAAAAATCCTCTTTCAGAGCTTCTAGTAAGGTCACAGGGTTTCTGTATAAAGTATCACAAAAATCAACACAAACAGAACAGACAAACAGAGTGACTGACCACCACAAAGTTCTCCTTCTCAATTCTGCCATTTCCCAGCTTGAGTTTCTCCTTATATATTCTCCCTATTCTGCCCCTTCCTGTTGCATCAGCAAGTTCCTCCTACTGTGGGGTTCACAAGTTCTGTTTCTTAACAAAGGCGATATAATCATGGGCAAGGCTCAAAAGAAACTTGAACTGAAACAGGGTGATAAATAATTAAATAGCTGAAACAAGGTACTATGTCTCTGCTTACCATTATTTCACTTCAGGTGTGAGAAAGAGAAAGCTAGAAAAAAAAATTATAGACCTGAAAGAAGGAATCAGATCCCAGCAGGCCCAACTGGAAAAAGTCTTTTTTGATCAAAAACATGAGAACATTTGTATGCAAAAGGAAGACATTTTTGAAAAAATAGAAATCCTAGAGAATGAACTGGAAAATTTGAAAGAGAAATTTCCATTTTCCACCAAGGAGGAGCATCAATAGTCTCTTGAAGAGAAGTTAAACTTATTCAAAGTTCACATCGTGGAGGAACACGGGCACAGAAAATCAATGAGAAAAACTAAGTCACCATGAAGACAGGCTAAAGGCCTAGATTTGCTTCTATATGTCCAAGCAAACAGAGGCTTTAATGAAGTGCAAACAACAAACAGAAGGCACTTTACATAGTCTAAAGAGACAAGTTGATGCTTTCGATGAACTGGCTAGCAGCACCACTGCAGATTCTATGTTTCTGGAGCCCAGCTTGTCACAGCAGGAGGTTTCTCTACTTGGAGACTCTCATCTCACCAGGAACCAGGGAAGGGGCCTTGTTACAATGACTTGGCCACAAGAGATTACTTGGAACACTTTTTGCCTTCCATACCTGAGGACATGTCAACTATTTCACTAAATGCTAAGTAAGAGTTCCTCTTTTCTGATCTTGCTTAAAACCAACTCAGATGCAGCATCTTCTTCCTGACAACGCATTTTATGCTACATATGCAAAGATTTTTGTAAGTCATTTGTACATATAAAAATGCCAATGCATAAAATTCCAACGGTGTGAAGCTAATACCACAGTTTTTTTATAAATACACAAAATGTGTATTTTGAAAATACACATTGTTGCTGGGCATAAATTGAAAGATGTGTACTGATGTATCAGAACACCTTGCTAAATTCTACATTTGTTAATCTTATCAAGCTTGTGTTTTGTGTAAAATATATTTTCATATGAAAAAGAATAAACAACAAAAAGAAATATACACATGTAAAGTGCACTTCACTGGGAAGTCAGGGAGATAGTGTATGTTTTATTTGTTATCTTTGCGGTTCTATGATTAATCTGTGGAGAAGACAAAGAAGATGATATTAAGTTTCTTTTTGGTCAGAAATGTTTTGATTTGTGATAAGAAAAACTAATAAATAAAAGCATGTCCACTTAGGAAGTTCATATGTTCTTCATATGTTATGTCAAAAAAAAATTATGTGAAGAGTCTATGAAGAGCTAGCAAATATAGTATATTCCAGAAATACTGTTTCCTACACTTACTTAAGAGAGCTCAAAGAGAAAGAATTAAGTTAGCTTATTTGCCAAGAGATTAAACATGAAATTTTTGTTAGGGGAAATATGTTTTTAAAATATTTTAAGAGACTTTAATCAGTTTCTAGGTTAAACTGAATGCTATAAGGCTGAATTTTCAGATAAGTGAAAAAGAGTTAAAGATGATAAACTTCTCTGCCTGATCTCAATCCAACATGTGTAACTTTAGGCTATAAACCTTCTCAAGGACAACATTAAGCTTTGAAGGTCACTCTGGCTATAAATTTTCTCAAGGATAAAATACTGTAAATAATTATAAGCATCTGCTTTTTTATTCTTTTCATTTGTCAATAAATTGCATAAATTGTATATATTCATTTCTTTATTATTTTTTTCATTATACAGAAATGACATGATTATAGGGAAGGTTTATCAAGTATATTCAATAATTATTAATTAATGAACTAAGATGAAAGTTGTTAATTAATGTCAAACATTAGAAATTTATTTTAAAATAAATTATCTAAAGAGCCCTGAATCACTCTAAGGCTCAGGAAGATAACAGTAAATAAAAGAATGAGTTAAGTGAAAGACTTAGGTGTGACATAAAAGTGAGATTGGCCATATGCCACAATACTATCTATACATGGGGGCATTAGATCACAGCCTTTCTTTTCTAACCTGATACATAGAGTGTCTGTATCCAGTTTTTTTCTTCTCAATTTATAAGTACTCATCATAGTCTAAAAATAAAAGTAAAGCAATATAAATGGCTTATATTTTATTTCCACCTTAATATAGAAATTGTATTGTTTTAAAAACCATATAATATAATCAATATGTGGACTGGTTTTGCTTAGCTATTCTTATTTATGCCAAGGATAAGATGTCTGTGGTAAGTGATGACAGTAATTTTTAAAAAAGGAACAAAATAAGAATTGAAAATCTGTCAAGAAAAAATCTGATTTTCCATCTAGAAGGTTATTATATTTTTAATGTTTTGTCAGAGTCACAGTCATTTGTTACAAATGACAAAGAGTCCTTGAAGGAGTTAATGTTGCATTCTGGGAAGAGTATGAGAATTACAAACAAAAGACAAGGGTTCAAATCATTGTTCTAATACTTACTCAACCTTGAACAAAACTCATAAACATCTCAGGGTCCCATTTTCCAATATGAAAAGGCAGAAGGGTGTATAAAATTATCTTGAAGAGTCCATTCTTGCTCTACTATGCAATTGTATTGTGATTCTATTTTTTAATACATCAGTAACTACCAGAGCAGTCAAGAATGTTACAAAAGTCATGAAGTTTTAATTGAAAATTAATGGGAAATATGGAGAGAAGAGTAGGCTTACAGCAGGAATCAACTGAAGTCCATGTCCTTTGAACTTAGACCTCCTAAACCATAAGGAACACCTGTGTCACATCCCTCTCATGACTCAAAAAATCAGTACTTGATGATGGACCAAAAACATCATATACCTGAATCCAGAAATTCAATCAGGCTTATTCTTCTTCTATACAAATTAAAAATGTCTCCAGAACATTTCTTTACAGGTGTTCAGGCCACAGCTGCTTTCTAATGGCTTTACTCAGTGACCCCTTCACATCCTTGTTCCTCAAAGTATAGACCAGTGGATTCAGAACTGGAGTAACCACACTGTACATGATGGCCAGTATTTGGTCTTGATCCATGGAACTGCCTGAGGTGGGACGAATATAGATGAAAACAACGGGTACATAGAAAAAAATGACCACTATAAAGTGGGAAGCACAGGTTGACAATGCTTTCTGAAGCATACTACAAGAACGACTCTTGAAAAGGAGAAAACTGATAATATAGAAGTAGGAGAGAAGTGTGAAGAAGAAGGGGCTAATGGCAATGGTGCCAGTGACTGTTTCAAGCATCCACTGGTTGAGCTCCGTGTTCCCACAAGCCAGATCCAGTAGTGGCTTCACATCACAGAAGAAGTGGTGGATATGGTTGGATCCACAGAATGTCAGGTGGGAAGTCATAATGGAATGGAGCAAGGCATGGAAGAAACCAATCATCCAGGTTACACCAGCCAAACAGAGGCAAACTTGGTGCTTCATAATAAGTGTATAGCGGAGTGGATTACAGATGGCCACAAAGCGGTCAAAGGCCATCACACCCAAAAGAATGGCCTCTGTACTACCAAGGAAATGGAAGAAGTGGAGCTGAGTAATACAGCCCACAAAGGAAATGGTCTTTTGAGTGGAGAGAAAGTTATCTAGCATTTTGGGCAGTGTTACAGTGGAGTAGCAGATATCTAGACAGGAGAGGTTACCCAAGAAGAAATACATGGGGGAATGGAGTTGAGGCTCACAGATGACAATCACCAGGATGGAACCATTTCCAAGAAGGATGAGAATGTAGATGATGAGAAAAATTGCAAAGAGGAAAGGTTCCAGTTCCCGAGTGTCTGTTATTCCAAGAAGAATGAACTCACTCAGTGAGGTATGGTTAGGCATCGCTGCAAAAAACATAAAAAAAAGGTAAGAAGTGCTATCCTGTCTCTAACCTGAAGTTGATCCAGCCTAGAATTTTGCTACTAAAAATGACACCAATATATGGGAAAGTGATTCCTCTTCTCCATGACATCAACCCCAAACAGTATAAAGATGTCATAACATCTCTGTAATGTTAATGGAATAGAAAGATCTTCCCCTCCATTAATAGGCCTGTGTGACCTGCTTTGAACAATGGGGTCTGAGTCACATGGTGCCTGGGTCACATGGAGTTAAGAGTGGGAGGAACTTGCTCAACGAAATTTTAACCGAAATAAAATGCTGGGGGAGAGAGTCAGTGCAGTGCATGAGAGGCAGGGCAGGGAGTGAGAGCAACACAGTACTCAAGAGAGAGAAGCAGCTTGAGTGGGCAGAGACAGGAACTAGTCTAAGAAAACTTGTTTGTAGGGAGGTCTAACAAATAAGAATGATAAAGATGTTGGTGCTTGCTTGGGCAATGATGATCAACACCTTGTTAAATACTATCTCCTAGAATTCTAATCCAAATCAGTACTTTGGTTTTGCATTTAATGAAGAGAGTTGGTTATATTTTGTGAATTTACCCTGGAAATACATCTGCATGGTCATAGCAGCTGCTGTGGATATTGCACTGTTGTTACATTTGATGATGATGGGATTGCAAAATATGAAACCTCTACTTGGAAAGAGGAAGGCTCTAGCCAAGGAAATGGATATCCTGGGATGGGAGGATTTAACTTATTCCTCCTTGGTGAGAGAATAGACAAAAAGCAGAGGACTTTGTGAAAATTGGGAACTGAGGCTACAGAAGAGGGAACCCATAGATTTAGAAAGATGTTGAAAAAGAATACCAATAGAACCAGGGAAAGAAATGTCAGGGGTATATGGAAGAGGATGGGTGTTGTTGACAAGTTACCATCTTATATGTAAAAGTAGAGTGTAGCAGCAAGCACCCCAAGCGTCCTCAGGGTTTGCAGCTACCACAGGTTCTTGGATCTGCTTTGTTAAAGGAAAGCAACTCAAAATGGGTTAACAAGCTTACTTTAATCAGTCAGACATATATCGTTTACCTTGTTCAGGAGAAAAGGTCAGCACCCTGAACCTCAAAGTATACAGGCATAATTATCAAGACAGAAACATCAAGTAGACAGATTTCCAAACTGTCCAACCATTACATCCATACCCAGTCAACATCTGGGTTTCCACATTCTGGGTTCTTCAAAGCCGGGGGACTCTCAACAACGGCTTCCCAGAATTCAGATCAAATCACAGAACACTTCTCAAAGTGAGTCCCAAAACAAAGCTACACATCAGGGCTTATATAGCCTTCTCCCGGCTCAGAGAATGTAACAACCTTATTGACCCACTGGCCAATCAAAAAGTATCTACTGAAAAACAAGCCTCCCTCCCCAGGCTTCTGCTACACTTTAGCCTAGGGGCAGGGAAGATCTTTAAAATTTACATTCGCATTACATAGAGTCAAATTGCTGGAGGAAAAAGTTAACTGATTTGCAAGAGAAGCTTTCTATGCTATAGTATCAGAACTTTTCCTTTAGAAGAACAAACTAGAAAATAGCAAGTGGTAGCAAAAAAAGCAGCTATGAAAGTAACTCAGAAAAAGAAGAGAAAAAATAACAAAAAGAAGCCCTTGCATGTGTGGGGCCTGAATGGGACACAGATACTGCAGATGAAGATGAAGCAAATTCAGATGAGAAGGCTTCTAGAAAAGTGGACACATATCTAATAATTTAAGGAAGCAGGAAAACCAGGGGGACCACACTGTGTTTAAGGAAGTAGCTGAGGATTTTACTCAGCAGGAGGTCACAGATATTTTAAGCCATTTCACCCAAAAAAATGAATCATTAGTATCTTGGATGGTGAGAATTAATTGGAGAAGTATGAATACATAATATGGATTGTTTGAAATTCATAGGTATTAGTCAGAATCCCTTTGTACAACAAGCTTTTCGGTATTACCATATTCAGGGAGGTAACAATGGGACTGATTTGTTACCTTTAGCTGTCAAGAGATGCAATAAACAGTATCCCACTTATTCTATGTGGCTTAGTGGAGAGAGAGCCTGGTATTTGCTTAGAGACTATATGAAAAAGTCAAAGTTAATGAAAACCTCAATAATAGTCAGAGATGCAGATGCATATCACAGCACTCCCTTAATGGTTCCTCATAGAAATATAATAGTGAAGATGACTCCTGCTACTTATAAACACATAATTCTAACTCTACTAATTCGGGAAATAGGGCACTCTTTTGGAGGTGCTGGATAAGACTACACAGTTAAGTGGCTTAGGGGGATGAGGAAAAGATAAATTTCTTCAAGAGAGAAGAGAAAATAGCCAGCAGATTTAAAGTCAGAATAGAATAACAAGAGAAGAAATGTTTACTGCTTTATTGAGAACAGGGATAGATTATGGAAGAATAGATGGTATTCCAACTAACAAACTATGTAAAATGTACCGGGAAAACGAACTTATTAAACCAAATAGGGAAGTAAGAACTGCCCCCTACAAATCCTCCTCCTATGATCCTCATTGTATCCAAATTCATCACATTTGCAAGGAGAACAGGAAATCAGCCAAGCCCCAGATCAGATTAAAGAAGTACACACACAGTTTTACAGACCCCATATCATTTTAACCATATACTGGAAGAATGGATCAACCACTATAACAAGGGCATTAACAGACACTGGGATGGAGGCCTCGCTTATATATAGAAACCATGATAAATTTAAACATGGAACTCTTATTACCACCACAGTACTGTAGAGGCTGAAATATCAGCCAGACAAGTTAAACTAAGGATGAAAATTGTTTATTATCTAAGAAACAACATACAGTGGTAATTGTACCTGTTCCTTGAATACATCATTGGGATAGAGATATTGAGAGGAATGACTCTAAATTTGCCTTAGGGGAGATACCAAGAAAGGAAAATAGGCAATAATACAGATTTAGTGCGTAAAATAAAAATGGACCCAGTCACTTTACCTGAACTTTCTGAAGCAATTACTTCAGATCAATATTCTGTGCCAGGTGGACAAGATGAGTTACCTCCACCCACTTGGATGATTTCTTTGGGATACAGATCTAGAAGTGGTATTGCTAGGTCGAAGGGTATGCATTTTTTTATAGCCCTTTGGGCATTCCAAATTGCTCTCCAGAATGGTTTTATCAGTCCAAAACTACATCAACAAGGCATTAGTGTTCCAATTTTTCAACAATCTCTCTAGCATTTATCATTTTCCTGTTTTGTTATCTTAGCCAATCTATCTGCCCAGTGAGATATTGTACCTCAGTTGTTTTGATTTGCATTTCTCTAAACAATAGTGATTTAGATCATTTTTTCATACACTTATAGATACCTTTAATTTCTCCCTCTGAAAACTGTCTGTTTATATCCTTTGATCATATATCAATTAGATCGTGTCTTTCCAGGTTTCTCTGAAGGCATCCTGCTCATCCTACATTCATAGCATCATAGTATCCCATCATGATCATACACAAGAACTTGTTCAGTCATTCCTCAATTTAATGGCACCTACTCAATTTCAAATTTTTGCCTCCACAAAGAGTCCCTACAAATATTTTTGTACGTGAAAATTTCCTTTTTTTAATTGCTTTAGGACACAGACCTAGTAGTGGTATTACTGGATCAAAGCATATGCACTTTGACCTGAGGTCTCTGGGATTTTACTATTATATTTCTGGGAGTTGTTATTTGGGGATCTCTTTTAGGAGGTGATAATTGGATTCATTCAATTTCTATTTTACATTCTGGTACTAGGACATCAGAGTATTTTTACTTAATAATTGTTTAAATATAATGTTTAGACTCTTTCTTTTATCATGGTTTTCAGAAAGTCCAATAATTATTAAATTATCTCTCCTTAGTCTATTTTCCAGGTCAATTGTTTTTCCAATGACATATTTCACATTCTCTTTCATTTTTTTCATTCTTTTGATTTTGGAGGAGGATGTTATGGTACCTTCTTGAGGTCTCATTACCCTCCACTTATATAACTCTTAATTTTTAAAAAATTATTTTCTTTAGTGATATTAGTACTTCCTTTTCTTTTTTATTTTAAATTTAGTTATTTGTTTCTAGTTTCCAACATTCATTTCCACAAGATTCGAGTTACAATTTTTCTCCCCATCTTTCTCCTAACCCCACCCCAAAATAGCAAGCCTAACTGAATACTCCTTTCCCCAATCTGTTCCTTCTTATATCTTCCCCCATAACCCCACTAAGGTAGGGCAAGATGGATTTCTATAACCCAGTGCCTGTATACCTTATATCCTAGTTGCATGTAAAAAAAACAATTTTTTAAACATTTGTTTTTAAAACTTTGAGTTCCAGATTTTTTTTCCCCTTCTCCCCTCCTCACCTGCCCCCATTGGGAAGAAAAGCAATTCTTTGTTGTACCTGTGTAGTTACCCAAAACATTTCCATAGTAGTTATATTATGAAAGACTAACTATATTTCCCTTCATCCTATCCCACACCCCACTTATTGCATTTTCTCCTTTGACCCTATCCCATTTCAAAAATGTTGGCTTCTAACTACCCTCTCCCCCAATCTTCCCTCCCTCCTAGCATTCCCCCTCTTGTCCCCTACCCCCCTATTTTCCTATAGGGTAAGATACCCAATTGATGTGTATGTTATTCCCTCCTTAAGCCAAATTCAATGAGAATAAGGTTGTCCCATTCGCTTTAGTCTTCCTACTCTTCTCCTCCATTGCAACAGTTTTCTCTTGCCTCTTTTATATGAGATAATTTACCCTAATCTATCTCTACCTTTCTCTCCCCAATAAATTCCTCTCTCACCTCTTAATTTTATTCTTTAGATATAATCCCTTCATATTCAACTCATTCAGGGTCCTCTATGTATGTATGTATATATATATACACATATGTATATATACATATACATATGTATATATATATACACACATATGCTCACACTCACATATATATTTATATATACATACACCCTCTTATACACACATATATATTATACACACACACATATATATATATATATATATAAATATATTACATATATATTCCCTTCAACTATCTTCATACTGAGAAAAGTCTTACGAGTTACAATTATCATTTTT
The DNA here is from genome assembly GCF_028583685.1 of Petaurus breviceps papuanus. Lineage (NCBI taxonomy): Eukaryota > Metazoa > Chordata > Mammalia > Diprotodontia > Petauridae > Petaurus > Petaurus breviceps. Next base: position 2,677,335 of record NW_027187367.1, read on the forward strand.
CCATGTAGGAACGTAAATAGTTCAACTTTAATAAGTCCCTTATGGTGTCTTTTTCCTGTTTACCTTCTCATGCTTCTCTTGCTTCGTATATTTGAAAGTCAAATTTTATGTTCAGCTCTGCTTTTTTAATCAAGAATGCTTGAAAATTCTCTATTTCATTGAATGACCATATTTTCCCCTGAAGCATTATACTCAGTTTTGCTGGGTAGGCGATTCTTGGTTTTAATCCTAGCTCCTTTGACCTCCAGAATATCATATTTCAAGCCCTTCAATCCCTTAGTGTAGAAGCTGCTAGGTCGTGTGTTATCCCAATACCCCCAGATTGTGTTTTCACAATACTCAAATTGTTTCCTCCTGAATTCTTGTAATATTTTTTCCTTGACCAGGGAACTCTGGAATTTGGCTATAATATTGCTAGGAGTTTTCTTTTGGGCATCTTTTTCAAGAGGAAATTGGTGAATTCTTTCAATTTCTATTTTTCCCTCTGGTTCTAGATTGTCAGGGCAATTTTGCTTGATAATTTCTTGAAAGATGGTGTCTAGGATCTTTTTTTGATCATGGCTTTCACGTAGTCCAATAATTGTTAAATGATCTCTCCTGGATCTATTTTCCAGGTCATTTGGCTTTTCCAATGATCTATTTCACATTGCCTTCTATTTTTTCATTTGTTTGGATCTGTTTTGTAGTATCTTGATTTCTCATAAAGTCATTAGTTTCAAATTGCCCCAATCTAATTTTGAAGGAGTTATTCTCTTTGGCGAGTTTCTAAAATTCCTTTTCCATCTGGCAAATTTGGCTTTTTAAGGCATTCTTCTTCTCATTGGATTTTTGGGCCTCTTTTGCCATTTGAGTTAGTCTATTTTTTAAGGTCTTATTTTCTTCAGTACTTTTTTGGGTCTCCTTTAGCAGGCTGTTGACTTGCTTTCCTTGATTTTCTTGCATCATTCTCATTTCTCTTCCCAATTTTTTCCTCCACTTCTCTTACTTGATTTTAAAATCCTTCTTGAGCTCCCCCATGGCCTATAATCAGTTCATATTTTTCTTGGAGGCTTTTGATGCAGGGACTTTGTTGTCTTCCTCCAGCTCCATGCCTTGATCCTTTTTGTCCCCAAAAAAGGAATCTATGGTCTGTTTGTGCTTCCTCTACTTGCTCATATTGCCAGCCAATTACTTGACTTTTGAGCTCTTTGCCACAGTAGAACTCTGCTTCCAGAATGGAGAGAGCTTTGTCCCAAATCACTGGGGTTTTTGCAGCTTCCAGAACTATTAGGAGGTTATCCTTTCTACTTCCCCAAAAAGCTCTGGTTCACTGGCCACACAGTCCAAGACCACCACCTGAGACTGTGATCCAGATCCAAGCAGGTCAAAGCAAGAGCAATTACCCTCTGAATGGTTGCTTGATCCCCCTATGATCTGCAGGCCAGGAGCTCTGGCAGCAGTCATGCCATGTCGCTGCACAGCTGTCACACCTCAGTCACTTCTCACCCCAGGGGCAGGGGTCAGACTGTGCTTGTCCATTCCCCCTCCCTGCTCCAACAGAGTTCCACACTGACCTTTTACTTTGTCTTTGGTGTGTATGGTTGAGAAGTCTGGAAACTGCCACAGCTGCTGATGATTCACTCTTCTGAAGTCTGCCTGGCCTCCATTGGTCAGGCCACCCTATGGCCAGAACTGACACAGGACTGCACTTAGTTCCCTTCTGGGTGCATTAGACCATTCCTGTCTCCCTGGGTTGCCTTCAGTGGGAGATTTGTTTCCCTTTGTCTCTTTGTGGGTTCTGTTGCTCTAAAGTTTGTTTAGAGTCATTTTTTACATGTATTGGAAGTGATTAGAGCAGGAGTTCATGCCAAGTTTGTGGTTCTAGTCCACCCTGTACTTCCTTTTCCATTTGGCCAATTCTAGTTGTTGAAGAGTTCTTTTCTTCAGTGAATTTTTGCACATCTTTTTTTTTCCACTTTACTATTTATTTAGAAGTCCATATCTTCAACAGATTTTTGTGTCTTTTTTGTCATTTGGCCTATACTGTTTTTTAATGTGTTTTTTTCTTCAGTATATTTCAGTCTCTTTTACAAAGCTATCTATTCTTTATTCATGATTGTTTTTTGCATTATTTTAGTTCCTTTTCCCAATTTTTCCTCCACCTCTTTTATTTGATTTCTAAACTCCTTGTTGAGCTCCTCTAGAACTTCTTTTTGGGCCTGAGACCAATCTACATTCTTCTCTGATGCTTGACATGTAGCTGTTTTAATGTTGTTATGTTCTCATTTTGTGTTTTGATATTTCTTGTTACCACACTAACTTTCTATGATCAGCTTCTTTTTTATTGGTTTTTTTTTTGCACATTTTCTAGTCAATTTCTTTATGCTTAACTTTATGTTAAATTTACATTCTGCTTCTGAGGAGTCAAGACGGGGAGAATTATCCCAAGCTTAAAGTTTTTTATGCAGCTGTTTTCAGAGCTATTTCTGGATTTCTGTGGATTTCTTCCCAGGAGGTATGATCTAAGGAGAAGTGTAATCATTATTCTCCTGGCATGTGCTTTGGTCTATGAATGACCACAAGCATTCTTTTCTACTCTGGAACTGTGAACATTGTCCCTGATTCCCTGCAGACATGCTCTTCTTCCCCCTGGATCTGGGAACCAGAACTGTATATGGGTAATGCAACAGAGTCCTGTAACCAGTGCCAGTTAGCAGTCACCTGAAATCTTCTTCTGACAAGCTATTTGATCCCCTTACCATCTCAAGAAGTTTCCACTGCCAATTCAATCCTTTCTAAGGCCTGCTGCTGATTTATCAGGAATGACCTTACTAGACTGCACTCAATTCTCATCCTAGTGAGATAAATATTTCCTGCTAATGTTAAGGGTTTTGTTGGGTTGGAAAATTGTTTCATCCTGTCCTTTTGTTGGTTCTTCACCTTCAGAATCCATCTTGAGGTGTTGTTTTAAAATTGTTTGAAGGGGAATTTGGGAGAGTTCAGGCTAGTTCCTGCATTTACTCTGGAGTCTTGGTGCTGCCTCTACACAAGATATTTCAAGGAAACTTAAAGGAAAACTGCCTGGATCTCTTAAAACCAAAAGGAAAAGTAGAGATATAAAGAACCCACTGGCCATTTTCTGGAAGTAATTCCAAAATAAAAACTCTCTGGAAGATCATACCCCAATGCCAAAGTTTTGAGGTCATAGAAGAAAATATTGCAAGCAGTGAGAAAGAAAGAATTCAAGTACTGAGGAGCCACACTATGGATAACACTAAATTTAGAAGCCCATCTATAAAGGAGCTAGAAACTTAGTATATGATATTACAGAAGGAAAAGAATATTGGGTTACCGCCAAGAATGACTCACCCAGGAAGATAGAATATAATGCTCTGAGTAGGAGGAAACATTGGGAGTGGAAGAGGGAGAATGAAGTTTTTAATGAAATAGAGGGCCTTTAAGCTGCACAGAAACTTTAAAGATTAAACACAGGAGTAAATATAAATAATGATAAAGGACTAAACAAAGATAAACTACTTAAATTCTAATATGGAGAGATAATACATGTATCCCCTCTGAATCTTAACATCATCAAGGGACATAGAGGGAGTCCAATCAGACAAAGCCAAGAGTGGAGTGGAATATTACATTTGAGAAAAGAGTGGAATTGGAGAGGAAGAGAATACACTGTGCAGGGAAGAGAAATGATGGGAAATTATCTTATATAATCAGGATATACAAGTAAACATCTTTACAAATAAGAAGGAAGGAGGAGCAGCTAAGAGTTGTGGTGGATAGAGCACTGGCCCTGGAGTCAGGAAGACCTGGGTTCAAATAGAAAAAGAAATGTAATAAATCCACCATAAAATCATAAAGTAGCTATTGCAGCTAAATGGTAGGTTTCCAACCTCACATCTTAAATAAGTCCTTGTGGTACAACTTCATTCCATTTCTATTGAAACTGTTCTGGATGAAACTGGAAAATAACTGTCAACAGTCCTTCGGAGGAATAAGGGATGTCTGTAAATGTGGGAGTGACAGGGAAGAAACAAAAAGGTAAACTGGTATAGTACCCCCTTCAAAGCTAATTCTCCCAACCCCCATTAAAATTGGCAGACCAAGTTCCTAAAAGGCAATTGACTATCTTTTTGTCCCTTTTGAGCTCTGAGAGTAATCCTGAAGAGCTAGATGCCCTAGCAGCATCACTCAAAACCTCATCCATATGCCTCCCATTAATTATTGGCAGATGCAGTATATTCTAGAAAGATTGTTTCTTGTGATTATTTATGCACACAAAAAGAATTCAGCTAGATTATTTTACATAGAATAAAATTGATGCTTTTCTTAAGAGGAACTATTAAAAAGACTTCATCTTTCATCAGTTTCCTAAGTGAATTGAATGGTGTTAAAATAGCCAGACAAATGAAGAAGAGTCATTAAGTCTTATATTGAAAGTTCCTCTCTCCATTGCAAAATAATCTCCTCCCATGTCTTTTTTCTTGAACCAAGAGTCCTGGCCTCCCCTCTTCCCATCCTCTACTGTTTTGTGCTCAATAACTAACCCTAACCTCAACTCTGTTTAGGGTTATATACCAACTTTTTTGTATATTCTTCAGTTCTGCTTAAACAGACCTAACTTGGACTGACTACAGAATGGATTCAAAAGTATCTTGACTATCTCATATTAGGGAAGTGAGGATCAAGTGAGATAACTGCAAATGCTATCTGACTACTTTCATACTTAAAGGGAAGTGCAATTAGACTTATTAGAAAAATTTCAAGAAATAAAAACTTTCACTTTATAAAGCTCTTAAAGCCCCTTCTGACTCTGTAAAACCCAAGGCAATAGCCTTTCTAGAAATCTTTGGTGGAACCTCCAACACTCTCATATCCTCTTCTCCACATAAAATTTGCTTCTTTGTGTAAGCATACCATTCCAAAAAAGGACACTGAATGTGTCCTTGAAAGCATGAAAGAGACAAAGAAAGAATTTTGAAAATCATATTTTGGGAAATAGCTCTTCCAGATTTCAAGTCACACTGAAAAACAGTAAGGAAAACTGATGACTGCTTCTAGAAATAGAAGAGTATATTAGTACAATAGAGTGGATAAGGAAGAATCAGAAATTATCATACTCAATAATCCAATATTAGATAAACCTGAGAACATGAATCCCTTGAGTAAGAACTCTTTTTATAAAAACAAACGTTGCTAGATAAACTTGGATAAAGTTTGGGAGAAATTAAGCTTAGACCAACATCTTCCACTAACAATACATTTTACAATAAATTCAAAATGCTGACACAAGCTGAATATTAAAGATGACACTATTTAAAGAACAAAAACATGGAAGAGAACCAACTCATGCATTTTTCACAGGTATGGCTAAGAGGAGAATTAATAGCCAATCGTGGAATAGAAATGATGACAAAATATAAGTTTCCATTGCAAGAAATTGAAAAGGTTTTGAACTAACAAAATCAATACTACTATGATAAGGAGGGAATCATTGAATTGGGGAAAATATTTACATTAAATATCTCTGATATATGAGATAGAGAATAAACTATACTGGCATAGAAAATCAATAGCTAAGCCAACAAACGGTATCAACAAATGGTTCTCATATTAAAAATTGTAAATCACTAATCAGAAAAGTACAAATCAATATAACCCTGAGGTCTGATTTCACAATTATAAAATTTACAAAGACAACCAAATATGACAATAATAAATGTTGAAGGCTTTGTGGAAAGAACAGTATACTACTGACAGAGTTCTGAACCTTCTAAAAAACATTTTGGAAATATGCTAAGAATTTAAATAAATGTCTATTTCCTACATTAATGATCAAATTCTCAGACACATACTTCCAGAAGGTCAGAAGTAGAAAGGATCCAAAAACAGTAAAAAAAAAAAAAGATATTTATTTATAGTAGTACCTTTTAAGTAAATAATGTACTCTTGATTTCTCTCTTTGACGGTAAAGAACAAATTCTTGAATTAGGTATTGGCCAAACAAATTGTAAAACATGAATGTAATGGAATATCACTGAAAACAGCATTTAATCTTCTTGTTAAGAATGTTTAAGTGATATTCAAGGCAAGAATCTTATTATGTATATAATAATCTCTGTTGTGTTGAGAAATGAACTAAAGGACTCAGAGAAAAGGGATAAAAAAAGACAGATGCTTTTTCATCATTCTCTTTCTTCATGAAAAAATGAACAGAGAAGAATACTTTTAAGTACATGAGCATGTGTGGCTGTATACACACAGCTTCCAAGAAAGAAATGTGAATTTTTTTTCCTTATTTAGAGGGTAAAACATAAAGGTGATGGGCACTGGCATAGTGGAAAGCAATAATAGAAAAATAGCCATTAAGATGACACATATTCACTGAAGGAAATTCAAGTAAGAGGTGAAATGGATTGAGGGTGAGGGAAAATAGAAGGAATTGGAAGGGAGAACTTACATAATCATAGGTCCCAGTGCTGTAAAAAGAACTTGGAGATCTTTTAACAATCTCTGGATCTTTAAACAGGATGGTCCTTGAACAAACAATGTCCCTCTGTTTTGACTTTCTTCAATTATAGAAAGCATGTGCAAAATTCTATTACTAACTCAATTATCCACAGACTGTAGAGTGAGCCAGTATTGAGCATTGTGGAAAAGACTTATGTAGCTTCACACAGAATGTAATAAACTACCTTCCACAAAAGAAATGAAAAGCATGTCCTATACAGTTTTGGTTGATAAAAAAAAAAAACTCTCTTTAGGGACAGGGTAGAAAGTTGACACTCAGTTCAAATGACAAGAGAATGAAGCTAAGGGGGTAATAAAGGTGGGAAGACATAATATGATTACCTTACCACTATGAGCCACAACATTGGTTTATCACTCAGCAATACCTTCTTATCTAACAATCAGGTAAGTATTGAATTGGGAAGTACGAAACAGGAGACTTCTACAAGATTCTCTCACCTGATCACATTTTAAAATCCAGGTATTAGAAAGGTCTCAAAGTTTGGCAAATATGGCAAAGTTTGAAAGACAGTGGAAGAACTTATTGACTATAGAATAATCACTGAGTTTTCAATATTCAACAAGAAATTTCTTATTCACCTTATGATATGCTGCCTACCTCTGTAAGAGTAATGCAGCCCAAGAGCACAAAAGACTTAAGTAAAAAGGTCTCTGGAGTATCAGAAAATCCTGATTGGATAACTTTTAAAAGGATGTTTTCTATGCACAAAATCCTGAGGGATTTTGTCTCCTGATTTTTTTTTTTTTGCTTCGTGCTCCCTCTTTTCCTACTTGTTCCATTTTCCCTCTTCAATTTCAGAACCCTAGAGAGTAGAAAATTTCTCAGAAATACTATGCTTCTTATTCTCTACCACTAACTTGCTGACCTTTCCAACAATACAACACCTGCCACACTCCTTTTAAGGAGCAAAGAAAATAACACACTTTAATTTTCCATATCTTCATATATTGTTCCTTTCCCTTTTTTTGCTTTTCTTTGGAGGGGGGAAGGTAGAGAAATTGAGGTTAAGTGACTTGCCCAAGGTCACATGGTTTGTTTTGTGTTGTGTCTTAGGCGGATTTGAGGTCCTCCTGACTCCAGGGCCAATGCTATATTCACTGCACCACCTAGCCACCCCATATTATTCCTTTCTTATCATATTCCTGTTAGCAAAATAGTATTCACTTCATGAGGTGAACAAGAAAAATTTCAAAGAAAAGAAACCCAGTAACCCCATGGTTGTAAAAATAATAAAAATATGTTTATGTTGTGTTCTCTTAGAGGTTTTCATGAACCTTTTCTCACTACAATTCACAAGGAGATAGAACAAATAACTTTATTGCAACTTGTGCATGAAGAAATTGAGATTCAACATGGAAAGTACCATGCTCATAATCACACAACTGGAACCTTTAAGAATTAGCATTCAATCCCAGATCTCCTGATTCTAAATCTATCTATCCATCATCAATCATTTATTAAGTCCTATTATATACACTGTGCAAAGCACTAGGAGTATAAAAACAAAACAGAAATGATTCCTGCACTCAATGATCTTAACTTTTTAAGACAGAGATAACATTTACATATACAAATATAATACATATTAAAATCAAATATTAGGTAACCTAGTTAGAGGAAAATAAAGCACTAGGAAACCAGGAAAAGCTTATGGAAGGTGACATAAGCTAAATCTTAAAGGGCACTGGGTGTCGCATGACGTAAAAGTAAAGAAGGTATCTTCTAAGGCTGATGGACAACTGTGAAAGCATCATGGGGTCAGAATTAGAAAATAAGCCAAATATAGATAAATCATAGAGGACATGAAGGGTAATGATGTGTAGGTTGACTAGAAAAGTCAAAAAGAATGGCCAACTCATGAAGATCTCTAAATAGCAAACAAAGGAGTTTATGTTTATGTCAGAGATAATAGGTAACTGTGGAAGTTTATAGAATTCAGAATGACACCATGCCTTTTGCTATATACTATAGTACCTTTCAGGGATTTTTTTCCCCAATGTATACAGTGTTTTCATTCATTCAATATTTATTTATTGAATGTCTTATTACTAATATCACATGCTAATTAATATTCATTGAAGCATTACTAGATATGACATAGTCTATTCCCTCAAAAGAACTATAGGATAATAAGAAAAACAAAGAACATACATAATTAATTCCAGGAAAATTTTAAAAATCAAATTAGTACAAATTTCTATAGTAGTTTAAGAGTGGGAATGATTGCCACCACGATTAGCCATGAAGCCTTCAAGTCAGATATATCCTGGGCTGTGGCTGAGGAGGGAAGGGGGGGAAGTAGTTAGCACACACTTAGTGAGTGCAGTAGCAGAGGGTTAGGGACACTGTTGGGTGTGCACACTTACAGGAGAGCAAAGTTCCAGGGCAGAGAAGACAGCTGAAGTTTGCAGTCATCCAAGGGAACAAGAGTATGTGCAAGACAGTGTGGGAGGGTCTAATCATGGCTTAGGGGTAGAGAGGAGTGTTCCAGTTCAGAACTTAGAAAATAATGGTAAGAAAGACTCAGGTCTTCCTTAGGCTGCTAAAATCAAAATAAAGTAAAATTTAAAAATGAGTAAGCAAGAGATGAAGAAACCAATCATAGATAGCTATGGCAGTAGAAAAGATCTGGGTTCATATTCAGAGTGCGATAGAGGAGATTTAAAAACATGCACTCTTTTTTCAAAGAGAAATGTCAAATGATCGCAAACCCAAAAAGAATTCTTAAAACTTTTTTAAAAGTTTTAAAAATGGGGGGCAGCTAAGTAGCACAAAATGACCACTATAAAGTGGGAAGCACAGGTTGACAATGCTTTCTGAAGCATACTAAAAGAACGACTCTTGAAAAGGAGAAAACTGATAATATAGAAGTAGGAAAATAGTATAATGAAGAAAATGCTAATGGCAATGGTGCCAGTGACTGTTTCAAGAATCCACTGGTTGAGCTCCGTGTTCCCACAAGCCAGATCCAGTAGTGGCTTCACATAACAGAAGAAGTGGTGGATATGGTTGGATCCACAGAATGTCAGGTGGGGAGTCATAATGGAATGGAGCAAGGCATGGAAGAAACCAATCATCCAGGTTACATCAGCCAAGCAGAGGCAAACTTGGTGCTTCATAATAAGTGAATAGCAGAGTGGATTACAGATGGCCACAAAGCAATCAAAGGCCATCACACCCAGAAGGATAGCCTCTGTGCTACCAAGGAAATGGAAGAAGTGGATCTGAGTAATACAGCCCACAAAGGAGATGGTCTTGTGGGTGGAGAGAAAGTCATCTAGCATTTTGGGCAGTGTTACTGTGGAGTAGCAGATGTCCAGACAGGAGAGGTACATGAAGAAATACATGAGGGAATGTAGTTGAGCCTCGGAGATGACAATCACCAGGATGGCACCATTTCCAAGAAGGATGAGGATGTAGATGATGAGAAAAATTGCAAAGAGGTAATATTCCAGTTCCTGAGTGTCTGTTATTCCAAGAAGAACGAACTCATTCAGTGAGGTATGGTTAGGCATTGCTGCAAAAAAAAAAAAAACAAACCCATGATAAAAGTAAGAAGTTCCATCCTGTCTGTAAACTGTGGTTGATCCAGCATTGAATTCTGCTGCTAAAAATGGCACCTTATAATGGCAAGCAAAGTAGTACTTTGAGGCTTGTTTCAGCTATGCAAGTGCCATTGAGCCTTGCCTTTCATTGCGTCAAGGCTTTGTTGGAAAGAGTATACATCTGTGTTGTCCTAAATAGTCCCAAGGGAGTTTGGAGAATTTCCCTGCCTTTAATAGGCCTAATGACATCCCATGGAGCCCACGGTGGGATGAGCTTGCTAAAAGAGTGGAACAGGAAGGACAGGACAGGAAAGATGAAACAGGAAAAAGCAGAACAGGTAAAAGCTTGAGCATGAGCTGGGACCAAGCAGAACTAAGGGAGAGAATGTTTCTGATGTCAGCACTCTGTTTTTCTGAATGTTGTTCTGTGTTGGTGTTGCTTTGTCAGACAGAAGCATTCTGTCTGTTGAATTGTGTTACTTTGTCAGACAGAAGCACTCTGCTGATTTGTGTTGATTTCTCAGACAGAAAGTGAATTGAGATGATAGTGTAAATATTGCTGTAGCCTTGTTGAACTTTGTTCTCCTAGAAACAGAAACTGTGAAGAGTTTGGAGTGGAGCAGTCCCCTTATGGAACAGAAGTGGAGAGCTGACTACCTGTGAATCCAGGCAAGAGTTGGGAGAGCAGCTTACCTGTGGAACCAGGCAAGAACTACATGGTCGGTCCATGGAAGAGGAGCCTTGGGAGTCAGTCTTGAGTCAAAATGAAAGAGAACTTTACTTGGGTACACTCAGTAGTGACTGATGATATTGTAACTTACTGTGACCTAAGGGTGAATGGCCTTTGTACTTTTCACTACCCCTTAAGGATGATTGGCTTAAGGATGATTGCAAGTAACCTGGAGTCAAGATGAAGGAAGACTTGACTTGGGTACTCTATACTGATTGAGGAGATTGTGACTTGCTAAATTATGTTTTGTCTAAGACCGTATGACCACCTTAGTAATAAATTGCTGTGTAATATTGTTGTGAATGCTGTGGTTTAGTTTCTTGAATGTTTTGCTTCAGTTTGTTACTGAATAAATAGAAAGTTCACTATACTATGTGATTAGATTCTTAAAGTTCTTCACAGCAGCAATCCTCAAGAGAGCTGCACCTGATTGACTTTAACACCAAAACATTGGTAAGTGGTTCCTGTTTTCCATGACATCAACCTCACATAGTGAAGAAATCATAGTATCTCTAACCATGTGGAGACCAGGGACTGTGAGCATCATGGGAGCAAGGTCCGTGACTTTCCTAAACTTCAGTCCTCTTCTGCCACCTGCCTCAGTCCTCTACATGAGAAAGAAGCTTAATAAATACTTTTGGAATTTAATCAAATTAACTGAATTAAAGTGAACATCCATGGGATGACTTCACCATCACTATCAAAAAAGACAAGACCCAGAATACAAATATAGCCGTCAGTAGAACTTGAAGCAGAGAGCAAAGAGCCTTTACTGAAGAAGTAACTTCACCAATATGTTTTCTCATACTATCTGGCCACTGAGATAATGGTTGCTGTGAGATGGACTCCCAGGCCTATTCCTCCTCCCATATTCTATAACCCTGCTTTTCCCAGTCCCACTGATGTACACCCTCAGTTTTAATAATAGGTTACTAGGCAATAAATTTTCTGGTTTTCCTTTAGTAGTCTAATTTTCATTCTACATTGCAAAAGTTGTCTCTTACCTGTTCAAACTCTTGAAACAATTATCTTCTTGCCCAGCCCTATCATCTAGTGTTAAATTCTCAATAACTTACAGTGCCATTTTTAATGACAGAAAGATAATCATGAAGAAGGGTGAATGAGAAGAGTGCCATAAAATATATTCTTAATCACATAGAAATGATGTTTAGGTTTTTTCTATTCATTTTTGTTGGTACTACTGCTCCCCATATAGCCAGATATCTGAAACTTCATGGTAGGAGTATCATTGTTTTAAAATAAAAAGAGGCAACAAATGAAACAATAATAATGTTCCCAAGGTAAAACATAACAAATATCTGAACTGTCCCCTTGGGATGAGGAGAGGACTCAATGAAATAAAACATAAATTCCTTTGCAACTCTAAACAACTTCAACAGAGGATCTTTAAAATCCTTATAACTTAAAAATGCTTTGAAAGAGGCAAATTTTTTTTCAGCCAATCAGAAGGCACCAAGCTTATTAGAAAAGAGTCAGGAAATTATAACTTTCACGCTAAATGGACTTCCTGATTCTATGGAAAGAATGCAAGTAATAAGCTTTCCCAGAGACCTTCCATGAAAACTACAACATCTAGACCTCCTTTCTGCCACAAATGACTTGCTGCCTTGTGTGTTTTCACTGTGGTATGGAAACTAAGGAACCTTGTGAATAAGAAAAAAAAAGACCATAGAAGAGAGATAGAAGAAGCAGAGATTTAGATGGAATGAAAGGGGTATGTGAGTGTGTATGTGTGTTTGGGTGTGTGTGTGTGTGTAAAAAAATCATAGCTGTGTTTCTAATGATAAAATCCTAATCTCCTTCTCTTTTCATATTCAATTACACACAATTACACACAACCGGTTGCAATTTTTCTTTGTTTAAGTGGTCATTTTACTGTTTCCTGGGCTTCCTCAAGGAGAGTGCTTGATTGGCAGGTCTACACGTACTCAGACTAACAGCTCTTCCTGACTTTTTTTTCTCTTGAAACCAAGAGGCTCTTAAAGAATTACTTCTAAATGAAGCATTACTCTAAATTGCTACATTATCTAACAGTATAATGTTAGCCTCAGCACCACGCCCAATCAGTGATCTTCACCAACAATTAACATCAAAATGTCTTTGCTTTCTGGGGGAAAATGTCCATAAAGCTTGAGGAGATACTACCCTGCATACTGCAAAAGCCCTGGATGTGAAGATAAAGAACTAGGGTTGAATTCTATTTCTGCCACTTGTTTATTACCTTAATGGTCACTTAAACCTTTTGAACTCTTTATCACTAGGTTTGTCAGGGGACAGGAACTCAAATCCTGATTTTTCTATTTACTACCTATAATACTTTGAAACATTTAAACTCTGGGCCTCGGTTACTTAATCATAAAATCAGGGTATTGGACTAGGTGATATCTGATGACCCACCTGATACTAAACCTTCTAGTCGATAAAGTAGGAGTGGAAATATATGCAATATTTTCTTGAGATTATTGAGGAACAAGTTACAGTGGGAAAAAATGCTGCATTTAGCATTATTTGAGTTCAAATCCCAGGGCTGTCACTCACTCCCCATGTGACCTGAGAATCTACTGAAACTCAGTATCACTTAAACTCTCAGGACCACAATTTGTTCATCTTTCAAATAAGGAGTTTTGACTATAATTACCTCTAAGTGTTTCTTCTTCCAAGTCTAAATGTATGATTCTACATTCTCCTGAATCTTAGTGTCTTCCCTGTGAGATTACCTACAATTTACTGGGTCTATATCTTGCTTGTACACAATTGTTTGCACATTGTCTTACTCACTAGACTATGAGCTTTGTGTGTTAACAAGACCTGGCACAATGTCTGGAACATAATAGGTGCTAAAGAAAAACTATTTGACTAAATAACTTCACTACATTTTTCTCTTGTTCTGAGAAAGAAAATTATATATGTGTGAGTGTGCATATAGTTATATATGTGTGTGTTTGAGTGTATAATATATATACATATTCATATAAAGGACCTTATGAACCATAAAAATGTTAAATAAATGCTAATCTTATAGAGCATTCAAATAGAAGTTTGGACCAACACTGATGGCCCAAACTCTGACTCATGGAGTGAATGCAATTCCATTACCCAGAGACTGGAAAGTTAGCTATTATAAATCAGTAAGGAAGAGTTATCTCCCCCTTTTAAAAAAAGAGCTTCACCTCAGGTTTAAAATATAAATCTATTTCTCTATGGTTTAGAGGAAACAAAAGGCTTATTTTCTGTACTATTTTAGAAGGTGCAATTTAAAGACCTCCTCAGGTTCATCTTGTTTAGACAAATCTAGAACTAAATAAATGGATGATCATGGTAAGGGGATAAACTCTCCCTTCCTACTAGGACCTACTAGGTCAAATAATTCTTGAAGTAAGAAATTAGAAAATATTGTGAAGGTCAAATAATGTTTAAAAACTGATTATATAAGAAGCAAAGGGGAAAAAATTAGCAGGCTTAAATTCTACAGAAAATGCATTCTTATGATGGGGGGTTGGCAATAGGTTATACAGGAACTCTGATCCTTATCACCAACCAGAATGCTTGTGATTCAGTCTGGAAAGAATTCAGTAGGCTCAAGCAGACTTGGAGTCAGAATTGTAAAAGTTTATTGTTATGCTTTACAGTGGGCAAGAGTTCTTAGGTCACCTGCAAACTTAAAGAAGACATAGGCATAGTTTTTAAGGAGTTGAGGCAATTAATCAGATGTCAATTATGCTAACTAGGTGAGTAAGGGTAGGATTAGGGAGGAGTTAAGGAGTGGTCAGTGCTTGAAGGAACATGCACTTTTAATATCAACTGTGCAGGCGTATTGCCCATAATTCACTGGGAAATAGCCCAAGGGGGTGCTACCTGGAGGTGTGGTTTTAGGCCTGAAACATAACTAAGTCAGCTAGCGGTCAAGGGCTGACTGAGAAGTGCCTAGTCTGTCACCCATCGGTGTCATGTTTGACAAGATGGATGTTGGGAACCAAGGCTAACAGAGACTCAGTATGTGTATAATTGGCTAAGAAGTTACCCTATAGATAGTGCTTTGAAGGATTCATGGGTGCAGCTGACCACTTTTTAAGCTAAAATGTTTATAGATGGTTTAGTAACGGATTCATAGGTGTAGCTTGTTATTGTTCCAAGCAGAGATAAAAAATTCATGGGTTGTTGCTGGGCAGAGTGCTAGCAGGGGGAAGGGGTAGAGTTAATGCTCTAAGGTTGGTGAGGGGGAAATGTGATTTTACAGACTGGTTTTACAAATTGATTTCACAAACTGATGTTACAAATTGATATTACAAACTAATATTACAAACATAGATCCCAAGCACCCCATCACTTACATTGTTCAATTATTGCCCAATATTATAGACTATTTAATAGAAGTAAAGTAAATGACATTTCTTCTAGATGTGCCATTTTTCCACTGAGAATACTACATAGGTTTTAAAGGCTAATCCACAGGCAGGAGGAACACAACAGCATGCTTATTTTCACTGCTGCTATTCAGGGGTCCAGGGATCATCACTGTGTCTATAACATCTGAAGACTAGCAACACTTGCTTTTTAACAAACCTAATTATATGATAAGTCATCACGACAGCTAAATATTCTCAAGACTGTCTTCTTTTTCATTTTATTGATGTATTTCCTTTTATCTCATATTCATTACCTAATATGTCCCTCCTCTTCCACTCCCACACCCATAAACATTTTAAAAGTTTTTTTCTAAGTAACTATTTCAAGTAGGTTTTGTCAAATAAGTCTTCTTCACAATGTAGTTTATGTTCTCTGATTCATCCAACAGTGGGTTATTGAGTTCAGTTGTCTCTAATTTCATATTATCTTGTCTGGACCACTGATTGTTTTTCTATTTTTTTAGCTGGTACCAGAGAATTTTGATTATGTTATGCTATATCTTATTATATTATACTTTGTAGTATAATTTGGGGGTCTAGAAATACTAGGCCATCTCCATTCCTATTTTTTCATTATTTCTCTTGAGATCCTAGACATTCCATTGCTGAAAATGAATTATATTATAATTCTGTTTAGTTCTAGAGAATGTAGTTCTTTGTTAGTTTGATTTTTAAAACACTGAACCTATACATAAGTATACTTAATGTAATCATCTTATTATATTGGAATGGTTGAGGCAGGAGCAATAAAATTCCCTACAGTCATTTAAGATACTATTTCTTTAAAAAGTATTGTGTAATAGTATTTGAAAATATCTTGATATATCTTGGTAGGTTGATTCCTGGGTATTTTATACATTATGGAATTATTTTTCAATGGAGTACTCTTTCTATTGTTTATCCTGGATTTTATTTTTATTACATAGAAATACTAATGATTTAAGTGATTAGTATGTATCCATTTAATTGCCAAACCAACTATTTGTTTCAGTTATTCTCTTTGTTGATGCTTTGGGGTTTTCTAAATGAGCTGCTATGTCATTTGCAACTGGAGGTAATGTCATCTTTTATTTGACAATGTTGATTTTTAGTTTTAATTTCTTGCTCCTGTCAAGTAATATTTCTAAAACAATATCATATAGTAGGTTGGGTAGAACATATCCTTGCTTTACACCTGAATTTATTAGGAAAACACTATTTGCATCATTTAAATAATGCCAGTTTCCTTATTTTAAATGTACGCTTTTATTACAGGTCCTTCCTTTACTGTGCTCTTAGATTTTCTAATACAAAAGTCTCGTTTTTCAAGTCTCATTCTGCCTCTATTGATATAACAATTTGATTTAGGGTCATAATTGATTAGTTATGTAAATTGTTTTCCTAATGTTGAAATTTACATTCTGACATATCTCATCCGAATCCAATCTGGTCAAAATGAAAATTATTTTAGAAACAGTGTTCTAGTATTTTTGATGGGCTTTCCATTTTATCCATCATATTCATGCACTATTTTGGTATATAATTTTCTTTTTTTCTCTATTCCTGGGTTAGATATCAAGACCATATTACTCTAACAAAAGAAATTTGGATGACTAGTTTCTTTTTTAATGTTTAATAATTTATGGAACATGTTTATTAATTGTTCCTTAAACATTTGATAAAATGTGTCTACAATTCTACCTAGTCCAATGTTTTTTTTTTCCCTTTTTGATCTTGATTTTTAAAGAACTATTATAATCATTTATTTAGTATCTTCTCTGTGCCATCCACTGTGCTAATCACTAAGAATACAAAGACAAAAGCAAAATAGTATCTGTCCTGAAGGCAATTACATTCTATTGAATACTGTGACACAAATGTTTGTTAGTTGTTTGACAGCTATTTGAAGAATTGGTGCTTCAGACATGGGTTGAATTGACTGAATTCTAAAGTACCAAAGAACTCTGAGGCTTTATAAATTTAATCTAGATGTACAAGCTGGGCAACCATGCAAGCTCCATTGCTGAAATTTTAACATGAAGGAGAGTTTCCCTCAGTCACAATGGATGCCTTCTAATGAATACAAGTGAAAAACAAGGATATATCATATCCCAAACTATTACTTACATAATTCCATAAATGCTAATGAGGATAGCCAAGATAGCAAAGTGGTAGGAATAACTACACCAATTTCCTATCCACAAGCTCCTCCAAAGAGTCTTAGAAAATGCACTAAGACAAGTGGTGATTTGTCCAATCCAGCTCTAAATAAGGACACAGACAAAGAGGTCAATAGACACTAGGGATATGATTGGGTCAGGAGCATGCCCCCTGTAAGCAATGTAGCACCCAGGGAAAGGCTATGCATGAAAGCCAGAGGAGGTGTGAGACTCATACCAAGTCACCCCTAAATTCTTACCAGTGTACTGAGACAGAGGAAGGATTGAACTGGCATTTTTGCCACTTACTACTTGTTTCTGAGTCACAGATGCAGAATGGACTTGCATATATGGGTGGCGATCCAGGTAGGGAAGCCTTGAGAGCTGTATCAAGAAATGACGAAGTTCAGAAGTTCCAGTAGCCATGTGGCTCAGACCATAGTCTGAGAGGTCTCATAAGAAAGAAGTCTGGGAACCAAGCCAAGAAGGAGGAATAAAAACAGGGACTTGCTTGGGCTCTCCCCTAAACCCCTCCAAATGCTGGTAAAAAAAAAATGACACAAACAAATTCTATAGCTGCATAACCCACAAAATGACAGAGTGAAAAAAATCTCCAACCCAAGAAAATGTGGAAGGACAACAGGAAAAGTCAATCACACCGGGAAGAGAGTGGAGCACAGTCCAGCATGGGCCATGCTAGCACAGACAGGGCCAGAGCAAGCTTCAGGGGACTGAATCACGGGCAGCTGTGGCAGTTTCCAGACTTCTCAACCCACAAATGCCAAAGATAGCATAGAAGGTCAGTAGAAAAACTGTGAGACCTGGTTTAAAGAACAGCATGGTCTGACCCCAATTACAGGGAAGTGGAGGTGGCAGCAGCAGCAGTGGCTGCTTCTGGAGATCTGGGTCAACAAATGGTGAGGGCATTGAGCAGCTGATCAGACAGGGATTGCAGGAATCTCTTTGCTGGCACTGAGGCAGGCTTCTCTTACTTTGTCCTGCTTGGATCTGGTTTGCAGTCCTGGGTGGCTATCCTGGATTGAGGAGGAGAGCTGGTATGGCAGAGCTTGTGACTGAAGTGGAGAGGGAATCATCACAGTTCCAAGGCAGAAAAGAGTGCTTGGGGTCACTCATAGACCATACTGAAGGCCAGGAGATGAGTAAACACCTCTCCTTTGAACATACCACCTTGGAAGAGCTGAAAATTTACAGGCCCCTAGAAGTGTTCTACCTTGACAAAAAAGCTAGAAAGTCAAATATTTGACTCGGAAGATGAGCAAACAGCATGAAAAAACTCAGACTAGGGGGTGGAGTCAAGATGGAGGAGTAGAAGCAGGACCTCTGCTGGGATCCGGCTTCCACCTTCCCCAATCCATGTAAAAGAGGACTAGATGAAACTGAAAAATAGCTGTCAATAATCCTCCACAGGAATAAAGAACATATGTAAATGTGGGAGGGACAGGGAAGAAATATAAAGGTAAACTGGAATAGCACTCCCTTCAAAGTTAATTCCCCCAAGCACCATTAAAATTGACAGACCAAGTCCCTAAAAAGCAATTGATTAATGTTCTTTTTCCCCCTTTAGAGCTCTAGGGGTATTCCTGAGGAGCTAAATGCTCTAGGAGCATCACTCAAAATCTCATCGGTATGCTCCCCATTAATTATCACCAGAAGCTGTATATTCTGGAAAGACTGTTTCCTGTGATTATTTAACTGAGCACAAAAAGAATTCAGCTAGCTTATTTTACATAGAATAAACTTGATGCTCTTCCTAAGGGGAACTATTAAAAAGATTCTTAAGAGACTTTCATCAGTTTCCTAAGTGAATTGAATGCTATGAAGCAGAATATCTAGACAAATAAAGAGGAAGTATCAAGTCTTATATTGCAAGTTGAAGGTACTCTCTCCATTGCAAAATAATCTACTCTCATGTCTTTGTTCTTGAACCAAGCCTCCTGGCCTCCCCTCTTTACATCCTCTACTGTTTTGGTTCAATAACTAACCCTAACCTCAACCCTGTTCAGGGATATACACCAATTTTTTTGTATATTCTTCAGTTTTCTATGAACAGAGCTAACTTGGACTGACTACAGAATGGCTTCAAAAGCATCTTGACCATCTCATAGTAAGAATGTGAGGATCAAATGAGATAATGTATATAAATTCCTTTGCAACAACAACAACATGAAAGTAACAAATTGAAAAACATAAATGTAATGGAATATCACTGCAAAATAGCATTGAATCTTCTTGTTGAGAATGTCTAAGTCAAGGCAAGAATCATATTGTGCATGAAGAATAATAATCCTAGTTGTGTTGAGAGAAATGAGCTGAAGGACTGAGATAAAGGGGATAAAAATATGAATGTTTTTCCATCATTCTCTTTCTTCATGAAGAAATGAACAGAGAAGAATACTTACGTACATGTATATGTGTGGCTGTATACAAACAGCTTCCAAGAGAGAAATGTGAATTTTTTCCTTCTTTTGAGGATAAAACAGAAAGATGATGGGCACTGGCATAGTGGAATACACTAATAAAAAAAAGTAATCATTAAGATGAGGCATATGCATTGAAAGAAGTTCAAGCAAGAGGTAAACTGGATTGAAGGTAAGGAATGAAGTTGTCAAGAACCACAGGCTAGGACAGACTAAAGGGAAAATGGAAGGAACTGGGAGGGAGGACTTACATAATCATAGGTCTCAGTGTTGTATAAAGGACTTAGAGATCTTTTAATAGTCTCTGGATCTTTAAATAGGAAGGTCCTTGAACAAACAATTTGTCCATCTTGGATTATAGAAAGCATGTGCAAAATTCTATTATTAATTCAATCATCTACAGATTGTAGAGTGAGCCAGTATTTAGCATTGTGAAAAAGACTTATGTAGATTCACCCAGAATGTATTAAACTACCTTCCACAAAAGAGATGGAAAGCATCTCCTATACAGTTTTGGTTGGCAAAGCTTTTCTAGGAACAGTCTAGAAAGATGACAATCAGACAGTTTTAATAACAAGAGAATGAAGTCAAGGGGGTAATCAAGGTTGAGCTGCAATACTGGGTTATCACTCAGCAATACCTTCTAATCTAACAGTCTGTTGTAATGGGACTGTAATTTTTTTTTTAAGCAATAGCAGTTAAGTAACTTGCTCAAGGTTACACGGCCAGTTATTTCTGGGTGTAGTGCTGAGTATCTGAGCCCGGATTTGATCAAGGTCATCCCGACACTGGAGCCGGTTCTCTTACTCGCTGAGCCACCTGGCCGCCCCTGGGACTGTAAATTTTTAAGATCTTCCCTGCCACTAGGCTACAGTGCACCTGGAGCCTGGGGTGGGAGGCTTGTTTTTCAGTAGATACTTTTTGATTGGCTAGTGGTTCCAGAAAGTTGTTACATTCTCTGAGCCAGGAGAAGGCTATATAAACCCTGATTTGAGGTTTTGTTTTGGGGCTCACTTTGAGAAGTGTTCTGTGAATTGATCAGATGAGACTCTGGGAAGCCATTGTTGAGAGCCCCCTGGCTTTGAAAAACCTAGATGTTGATTTGGTATGGATGTAATGGTTGGACAGTTTGGAAACCTGTCTACTTGATCTGTTTCTCTGTCTTCATAATTCTGTCTGTATACTCTGAAGTTCAGGGTGCTGACCTTTTTCCCCTGAACTAGGTAAATGATACATATTTGACTGATTAAGTAAGCTTGTTAACCCATTTTGAGTTGCTTTCCTTTAACAAAGCAGATCTAAGAACCTGTGCTGGCAGCCACCCTGGGGTGTTTGCTGATACATCTGGTAAGTATTGAACTGAGAAGTACAAAATATGAGATTTCTACAAGATTCTCTCACATGATCACATTTCAAATCCAGGTATTAGAAAGGTCCTAAAATATGGCAAATATGGCAAACTTTGAAAGGCAGTGGAAGAGCTTATTGACTATAGAATAATCACTATGAGTTTTTAATATTCAATAAGAAACTTCTTATCCATCTTATGATATGCTGCCTGCCTCTGTAAGAGTAATGCAGCTCAAGAGCACAAGAGACTTAAGTAAAAAGGTCTCTAGGGTGTCAGAAAATCCTGATTAGATAACTTTTAAAAGGATGTTTTCTATGAATAAACAGGAGACAATATCCTGAAGGATTTTGTCTTCTGAGTTTGTTTCTTCTTGCTCCCTCATTTCCTACATGTTCCATTTTTCCTGTTCAATTTCAGAACCCTAGACAGTAGCAAATTTCTCAGAAATATCATGCTCCTTATTCTCTACTGCTAACATGCTTACCTTTACAACAATACACCTGCCACACTCCTTTTGAGGAGCAAAGAAAATAACACATCTTAATTTCCCATATCTTCATATATTGTTCCTTTCTTATCAGATTCCTATTAGCAAAATAGTATTGATTTCATGAAGTGAACAAAAAAAACTGATAATGAATTCTTAAAGCAAAGAAACCCGGTAGCCCTATGGTTGTAAAAACAATAATAATAACTCATTTATTTTTTTGCTTAGAGGTTGTCATGAACCTTTTTGTACAACAACTCTGAAATAGATATAAAAAACTACGACAGTTTGTACATGAAGAAATTGAGACAGCATAGGAAAGTACCATGCCCATAATCACACAATTGGAAACTTTAAGAATTAGTATTCAATTCCACATCTCCTGATTCTAAATCTCTCTATCATCAAGAAACACTTATTAAGTACTATTATGTACACTACACAAAGCACTTGGAATTTAAAAACAAAATAGAAATGATGTCTGAACTCAATGATCTTAAATTTTGAAGAGAGTGATAACATATACATATATAAATATAAGGCATATTAAAATCAAATATTAGGAAACTTAGTTAGAAGAAAACATTAGCATTGAGGAACCAGGAAAAGCCTCCAGAAGGTTGCATCAACTAAATCTAAAAAGGGCACTAGGGGTTGCATGAGTTAAAAGTAAGGGAGGGATCTTCTAAGTCTGGTGGACAGCTGTGAAAGCATTGTGGGGTCAGAATCAGCAAATAAGCCAAATATGGACAAATCATAGAGGACATGAATGGTAATGGTGTGTAGTTTGACTAGAAAAGTCAAAAAGAATAGCCAACTCGTGAAGATCTTTAAATAGCAAAAAAAGAAGTTTGTGTTTTTGTGAGAGGTAATAGGAAACTGAGAAAGTTTCTTGAATTCAGAGTGACTTCATGCCTTTTGCTATATACTACACTGCTTTTTAAGGTTTTTTGCCAATTTTATAATCTTTTCATTCATTCAATAGTTACATATTGTTTCTTATTATTTATTAATACTATTCATTAGTTAATATTCATTTTATTACTACTATGTATGAGTTATTAGCAACTGTAGAGAAAGAATGATAAGATAATCTATCCCTTCAAAAGAACTATAGAATAATAGGAGAAATAAGCAACATAAGTAAATAATTCAAGGAAAAATTTAAAAATCAAATAAGTACAAATTGTTATAGAAGTTCAAGAGTGGGAAGGATTGCCACCAGGACAGCCATGAAGTCTTCAAGCCAGGGTCACTCTCAAATTGTTCACAATGGCAAGATGAATTCCCAAACCCACAGGGTTGGGAACTGATAGTCTGACCTTGTGTAGGGATCAGAAACAGGTTCTAACTAACAGTTCTATCCCTCAGTACTGTCTATTTATGGATCTGGAATTGACTGAAAAGGGAACTTGAATCTAGGAATGGAATTCTAAAGGAAGGAGTGGTCACAGCCCCTAAGTTGTATATTGAACAAAGAGCAAGTACAGAAGCAAGATAGCATCTGGGTGTCTGTGTTTCCTGAAATGGAATGGGAAAGGGGTTAGTTTCAGCCCACAGCTAAATCTGAAGCCAGAAGCAAAATGACTAGGGCAGGTCTCCCAGAACAAAGGAGAGTATGCAGTTCTGTCAACACAATTGTCATAGAAAACATATTGAGGGAAGATTTAAGAACCTATATGAAATCCATGACAAAAAAAAAGACCAAAAAATCACATTTCAAAAGAAAATTGTCCAGATTTCTTATAACCAAATGGCAAACCAAGAAGAGAAAGAATCTACCAGTCACCTACTTTCAAAAAATCCAAAAATAACAACTCCCAGAAACATTATAGTCAAAGTCCAAAGATTTGAGATTAAGGAAACAATACTAATGTAAGCAATCAGAAAGAAAGGATGTAAGTAATGAGGAGCCACTGTCAGTATCACAAAACTTAGCAGCCACCACTGAAAAGGAAGAGAGAGTTTAGAATAAATATTTCAAAGGACAAAAGACATAAGCTTAACAAGCAAAATTAACTCACCAAGAAAAACAATATAAACTTTGGGGAAGAAGAAGAGAAGAAGGAATAACCTTTATTGAAATAAAGAACCTCCAAGCATTCCTGATTTAAAACAAACAAAAAAAAGACCAAGAAGAATGCCTTAAAAATCAGAAATGGTCAAATGGAAAAGGAGGTCCAAAAGCTCACTGAAGAAAATAATTCCTTAAAAATTAGAATGGAGCAAATGGGAGCTAATGATTTTATGAGAAATAAAGAAAGTATAAAACAGAAGCAAAAGAATGAAAAAATAGAAAACAATGTGAATTATCTCATTGGAACAACCACTGGTCTGGAAAACAGATCCAGGAGAGATCATTTAAAAATAACTGGACTATCTGAAAGCCATGATCAAAAAAAGAGCCTAGAAATCATCTTTTAAGAGATTATCAAAGAAAACTGACCTGATGTTCTAGAACCAAAGAGTAAAATAGAAATTGAAAGAAACCACCAATCACCTCCTAAAATATATTCCTAAAGGAAAACTCCTAGGAATATTGTGGTCAAATTCCAGAGTTTCCAGGACAAGGAGAAAATACTGCAAGCAGCTAGAAAGAAACAATTCAAGTATTGTGTAAACACAATCAGGATAACACAAGATTTAGCAGTTCCTACATTAAGGGATCAGAGGACTTGGAATATGATATTCCTAAGGTCAAAAGAGCTAGGATTAAAACCAAGAATCACCTCCCCAGCAAGACTGAGAATACTACTTTGGGGGAGAGGGGGAGGAAATGAATATTCACTGAAATATAGGACTTTCAAGCATTCTTGATGAAAAGACCAAAGCTCAATAGAAAAGAACCAAAAGAAGCATTAAAATATTTTGATCACTTTTTTGTCTCATTTCCTGTGTGGAGTTGTGAATAGAACATGACTTGGAGTCAGTAAGACTACCTTAGACATTCACAAGTTCTGTGTTCCTGGACAAGTCCCTTAGGCTCTCTAGCTCCAATTTCTTCATTTGTAAAATGAGGGGTTGGATTTGATACAACTGATGTTCCTTCTAATCTCAACCTGTGGTACTCTATGAAGGATTTCCAAAAAAATATGCACATGAATCATGGAAGATGAGAAGACATGGTACTTTTATCTGTACTCTTGAGAAAAATTCCCATACTGGCAATAGGACAGATTTACTCTTCATGTTAACAGCTACTTGAGAATCTAGGACAAGGGAGATTACAATCCATTGCACTCTGCTGTGGTCAGACTACATATAGAGTATTATATTCAGTTATAGGAAGGAATCCTAATAACACTGTTCCCAACCCCAATATTCTAACTTCCTATGTGCCCTACTGAACAGTAGGCATGTCCTGATTTAACCACACCCAAAGGTCCCCAGATTCAACATAGCCACTGCCCTTGGCTAGCCACTGCCCCCAGATCCAATTCACATATTTGAACAAGTGTGTTCTTGTACTCAACCACAATCACATCATCCATTTAGCTCAAGCCAGGATCACAATACCTAACTATCCATTTTGACCAGACAGGACCACAATAACTAGTCAATCAGAAAGAAGCACAACCTGGTTGTTTGACCACCGAACCACAGAAGAGAATACTACACTACTACCCAATCCCTTAATGAACCCCTCCTGCCTTTTTAATATTAATAATTTCTGTTGTGTAGTCAGCATCATTATACTATAAATTTGCCCATGTTTCCTTACTAAGTTGCTGGTTGTTATTGGAAACTAGCCTGCTTCTGAGGGGCATCAATCCTCAATAAATGCCTATAATTGAATAAAAAGACAAGAGCTGAGTAGAAACTTCAAAATATAAATACAAGTTAGGAGAAACATTAAAAAAGAAACAAATTGATTGAACAATAAGCAAACAAAATAACAATAAACTGTTTGTATTCTATTATGGGAAGATATTAAGTGTGTTCCTTTAGCACCTTCAATGCAAAGCTGCAATTTCTTTGTAGAAATTTACCATGTATTAAAGCATAAAACTACACAAACAAATGAGCAAAGGCAAAAATGTTGAACACATCTTTTATGGACCACAATTCAAAATAATTCATATTCACTGGAGAAAAGCAATTAAAAAATAGAAACTACTTTAGAGAACGATTTAAAATTAGATCAAAGAGACTAAAAATTAGGGATGAGATAACGATCCAAAAGAATGGGTGAGTCAAATAATGAATCATATAAACAAATACTAATTTTATTAAAGAAAATGACAACAATGAGACAATGTACCCAAATTTCTGGGACACAGTCAAAGTAATCCATAGGAAAAAATTTATATTTCTAAAGAATTTAATCAAAAAAGAGAAAAATAACAGATCAAGAAATTGGGCATCCAATTTTTAAAAACTAGAAAATCAAGAAATAGGGGCGGCCAGGGAGCACAGCGAGTAAGAGCACTGCCTCCAGTGTTGGGATGACCTGGGGATCGAATCTGGTCTCAGACACTTAACACCTACCCAGAAATAACCTTGAGCAAGTTACTTAACCCCAATTGCTTTAAAAAAAAAAAAAAAAGAAACAAAAGAAAATCAAGAAATAACAATCCTTCATTAAACTTTAAGATAGAAATTCTGAAAATCAAAGAAAAGATTAACAAAATTAGAAGAAAAGCTTTAACTAATGAATAAAAGGATCCAGTTTTTAAAAAATGAAGTAAACTGTCAGCAAGTTTGATTTAAAAAAAAGAAATGGGGAAATCAAATTAACAGTATTAAAAATTTTTTAAGTGAATTCACTTCAAATAAAGAAAACATTATTAGAAACATTTTGCCCAATTTTATACTAATAAAAATTAATAATTTAAATGAAATGGATCAATATTTACAAAAATATTAAATGCTCAGACTAACAAAACAAGAAAGTGGATTTAACCCCATCTTAGCAAACAAAAGTGAACAGAACATAAATGATAAAGAAAAGAAAAAAAACTGGCACTATATGGATATCCCAAGAACTCTACAATCATTTAAATGATGACTAATTCCAATACTGCAAAAGTTATTTGAAAATGTAAGAAATATAAATGGCACTGCTAAACTCCTTCTAGGTTACAAATATCATCTTTATGTGTTGTTATTGTTGGCTTGTTGACTTGATATCTAAACCAGGGAGAATCAAACTAGAAAAAGAAGACTATACAGATCAATTATCTCTAATGAATTTCAAGGCAAACTTTTAAAAATATTTTTAAAAAAGTGATTACAACATAGATCACAAAGGTTGTACACTATGTCCTGGCTAGATTTATATCATTAATGTAGCACTGATTCAATAATAGGAAAATTATAAACACAGTTGACCATAGTACTAACAAAAATAACAAAAGTTGTATAATTATATCAATAAATGCATTAAAAGTTTTTCTTATTAAATACACTATCCTTTCCTGTTTTTAAAAAAAAAACACTAAAAAGTACAATAATAAAAAAATATTTCCCAAATATAAATAGTATATATCTAAAATTAAGTCAGCATGTATATATACTAGAAATAAGCTAGCAGTCTTTCCAGTAAGAAAAGAGGTAAAGCCAGTGTATCTATATAGTGGTGGTATTACTAGCTATATAAATATGACAAGAAAAAGAAATTGAGGGAATAAACATGGGCAAAAAAGAAAAAAAATTTTCTTAGATGATAAATTTATTTACTTGTAGAACCATAATCAGTTTAAAAATTAATTGAAGGGGCAGCTAAGTGGTGCAGTGGGTAAAGCAGCAGCCCTGGAGTCAGGAGGATCTGAGTTCAGTTCTGGCCTCAGACACTTAACACCCACACAAAAAAAACAAGCCGTGTAACCTTGGGCAAGTTACTTAACCCCAATTGCCCTCCAAAAGGCAAAAAAAAATGTAATTGAAACAATTAACAATTTCAGTAAAGATTCAAGGTATAAATTACACCACAGAAATCATTAATTCTATCTGTAAATTGCCAACAAAACCTACAAGAGAAATTTCATTAAGAAAAACTACAGAATATATAAAAACTTGGGAGCCTTCCAAGACTTTATGAATATAGTTACAAAACATTCTTTACACAAATGGATAGATTTAAATAATTTGATAAATAATTAATTGCCCATGAATAAATCAAGCCAATGTAATAAAAATGATATTACCTAAATTCATTTACTTATTCAGTGTCATACTCAACAAACTACCAAAAGAGTACTTTATAGAACTAAGAGGGAAATAATAACAAAATTTATCTGGAGAAATAAAAGTCAAGAATCTCAAGGGAAATGAAGAAAAGTGAAAAGGGGACCTGGAGGTACCAGCCCTTAAAGCTACTCTACAAAGCAGTAATCATCAAAATCATTTGATACTAGTTTAAAAAAATAGATCAATGAAAGGAATGAATTAGGTACACAATATACAGAACCAATAAAAGATTAGTTTTTAATAAACCCAAAGATCCCAGGTTTGGTGGTAAGAACTCACAATTTGGAAAAAAAAAACATTGAGAAAAATGTAAAGTAATATGTAAAAAAAGGTATAAATCAATATCTCACACATTATACAAACATAAGTTCTAAAGAGATCTATGAGCTATTAAATATACAAGATGACATTAGAAAACAAATTTGAGGAGCAAGGAAGACATTACTCAACAGATCTATGTCCAAACAAAAAAAGATCACAGAAAATAAAATGGGTAATTATGATTACATAAAATTTAAGAGGTTTGCTCAAATAAAACCAACACAGTGGAAGATGGAGAAGTAGAAACAGGACCTATGCAGGGCTCCAGATCCCACCACCTCCAATTCATGTAAAAGGGAACTGGGAACAAACTTAGGAGCTACAGAACCCACAAAATGACACAGAGAAGCTAACCTCCCACTGAGGACAGCCTGTCAGGCCTGCAGGAATTGGCCAGCACAGCACTCTGGGAGCCCAGCCCAGCCCCATGCCTGAGGTTTTAGCCTCAGGGAGGGACTGACCAACCACCAGCTGGAGAAACTCCAGATCACCAGCAGCTGTGGCGGTCCAGAATTATCAACACATAGATGCTAAGGACAAAGTGAGAAGTCAGTGCAGTGTGGACTTTGGGACCCAATAGTCAGGAGTGTGTTAGCTTTTGCCCCCAAGGCTAGAAGCTGCTGAGGGCTGCAGCACAGCCACTGCCACATGGAAGCTTCAGCTTCTGGCCTGCAGACTGTAGGGGAACCAACAGACCAGTTTGAGGGATAATCGCTCTTGCTTTAACCTTCTTGGATCTGGATTGCAGTCTAGGGTGGAGGTCCTGGGGTGTGTGACCAGCTTGCCAGAGCATGTGGAGGCTTCAGAAAGGGCACCCAACTAAAATCTCCAGCAGCTGAGAAAACCCCAGCATTTGGAACAAAGCACCCCTGTCTGATGGCAGAGTCCTACTGTGGGAAAAAGCTCAAAAGTCAAGTAATTGAGTGGCAAAATGAGCAGGCAAAGGAAGAAAACCAAGCAAAGCAATTCAATATTAGACTCCTATTTTGGGGACAAAAAGAATCAAAGAATGAAACAGGAGGAAGACAGTGAAGTCAGAACTCCTGCACCAAAAGTTTCCAAGAAAAATACGTGCTGGTTACAGGCCATAGAGGACTTAAGAAGCAGATAAGAGAAGTGGAGGAAAAATTGGGAAGAGAAATGAGAATGATGCAAGAAAATTATGAAATGACATCAACAGCCTGACTGAGGAAAATAACACCTTAAAAAATAGACTAACTCAAATGGCAAAAGAGGCTCAAAAATCAATGAGGAGAAGAATGACTTAAAAAGCCTAATTTGCCAGATGGAAAAAGAATCTCAAAAGCTCAAAGAGGAGAATCACTCCTTCAGAATTAGATTGGAGCAAATGGAAGCTAATGACTTTATGAGACATCAAGATGCTCTTAGAGAGATCCAAAATTAAAGAATAGAAGGAAATGTGAAATATCTCATTGGAAAAACCAGTGACTTAGAAAATAGATCCAGGAGAGATAATTTAAAAATTATTGGACTACCTGAAAGCCATGATCAAAGAAAGAACCTAGAAATCATCCTCCAAGAAATTCTCAAGGAAAACTGCCCTGATGTTTGAGAACCAGCAGGCAAAATAGAGGTTGAAAGAATCCACCAATCACCTCCTGAAAAAGATCCCAAAAAAGAAAACTCCTAGGAATATTATAGCCAGGTTCTGGAATTCCCAGATTAAGGAGAGAACATTACAAGCAGCCAGGAAGAAACAATTTGAATATTGTGGAAACACAATCAGGATAACTCACAATCTGGCAGCTTCTACACTGAGGTATCAAAGGGCTTGGAATATGATATTTCAGAGGGCAAAGGAGCTGGGATTGAAACCAAGAGTCACCTACCCAGCAAAACTGAGTATCATGTTTCAGGGGCAAATATGGTCATTCAGTGGAATAGAGGACTGTCAAGCATTCTTGCTGAAAAAAACAGAGTTGAACAGAAAATTTGACATTCAGATACAAGAAGCAAGAGAAGCATAAGAAGGTAAACAGGGAAAAGAAATCATAAGGAACTTATCAAAGTTGAACTTTTAACATTCCTACATG
>NW_027187367.1:2712540-2714869 GCF_028583685.1 Petaurus breviceps papuanus
CTTATGTTTGGAAACTAATCTCCATTTGAGAAGAGGGGCTTTGTGGTGGACTTAATTAAGGTATAGCCTAGGGGTGGAGAAGTATTTGGAACAGAGACTTTGTAATTGATTGAATGATTG
Source organism: Petaurus breviceps papuanus (assembly GCF_028583685.1). Lineage (NCBI taxonomy): Eukaryota > Metazoa > Chordata > Mammalia > Diprotodontia > Petauridae > Petaurus > Petaurus breviceps. The sequence goes on from NW_027187367.1 coordinate 2,712,661, forward strand.
GAAAGTCCTGGGGTGGGGTAGGCCTTGGAGATTATTTAATCACACTTAGTAAATGCTGTATTTTGAATGATGTCATGTTTTGATCTTCTCTGTTCTGGGTTTGTTACTGAATAAAATAGAGAGCACCTATGCTGGTATTTTGAACCTGGGAAGTTGCCTTTGCTTGATATTATATTACAGTATTAGAATAAATTTATCTTATAAAGGGATTCAGCAGAGTCCTTTCTCAGTTTTTGAGAATGATTTGTGTGGTGTTGATATTATTTGTTCTTTAAAAGTTTGATAGAATTATAATATAAATCAATGAGGCATAAGCAATTTCTGCCTCCCCCAATTCCTTTACAGTAAGTTCTATTTCCTTTCTTGAGATTATTATAATTTTTATTTAGTTTTCGGATTTTTTAAAGTTGTTCATAATTTTAAAGTTATATATTTTATTTCTTTTATATTCTTTGTTTTGTTAGTATATAGTTGAATTTAGTAGGTTCATATTGTTTATTTTCTTTCTTCTGATTTTGTTCTGATTTTGCTTTATCCATTTGCTAAGGTAAGTTCCTTGGGGATTGAACCTTAAAGTTGACTCAAGCTTCCCTGTGAGGGAATTCACTTTTCATGAACTTCAGTCTCTGCCCCACGGGCCTTCTGGGGGAATAGATATGACCCAAATTAGATTCCAGTTCCCTTTCCTTTACTCCTGGTGCATACATGCATCTGTTATTTTATACATTGTTCTCATTCTGTTCAGTTCAATTTGCATCAGTTCATAAAGTCTTCCTGGATTTCTCTGAAACTGACATCTGTATCACTTCTTATAGTGCAGTAGAATTTTTACCACAATATTTTTAGCCATTCTCTAATTGAAAGGTACCCTCTTTGTTTCCAATTCTTCACCATCATACATGCATATGTATGTATGTATACACACAAATACACACATATTGTCTTTGATTTCTTTGGGATTTATTCAATGATATTGAGAGCCAAGACCATGCATCATTTAATAATACATAATTTCAAATTATTTTCTAGCATGGCTGGAAAAATTCACAGTTGTACCAAAAGTTCATTAGCAAACTTATTGTCCTTTTTTCTTAATTTTGCCAATCTTATGAGTGTGAGGTCGAACCTCAGAGTTGTTTCATTTTGCCTTCTCTAATTATTAGTGATTTAGGGCATTTTTAGTATAAATTTTGATAACTTGTATTCCTTCCTCTGAAAATTGTTCATATCATTTGACTATTATTTGGAGAGTGACTATTATTCTTAAAAATTTGAATCAGTTTCTATGGGACATTAATTAGAGAAACAGGATGTAATTTTTCCCCCATTTAACTTCTCTTCTAATTTTCACTGTTGTTTTTTTTTCATTTTTCAAACGCTTTATTAACTTCTGATTTACATCATTCATTTCCACCAGATTTTGAGTTACAAAATTTCTCTCCATTTTTCCCCTACCCACCACCTCAAAGTAGCAGTCCCACAGGATATCCCCTCGTCCAATCTACTCTCTCCCATATCTTCTCCCATACCCCCTTCAACTTTTCCAGTAGGGCATGGTGGATCTCTATACCCCAGTGCCTATATTAACCATATATATATATATATTTAAACATTTGATTTTAAAACTTTGAATTCCAGATTCATTCCCTTGTCACCCACACTTACTGGGAAGATAAGCAGTTCAGTATAGGTTGTACATGTGTAGCTAATGCAAAACACTAACATAGTAGATATATTGTAAAAGACTCACTATATTTCCCTCCCTCCTATCCCACCTCCCACTTGTTCTATTCTCTACTTTGATCCGATCTCTTTTCAAAAGTGGGTGCTTCCAACTTCCCTCCCCCCCAGGCTGCCCTCCATTCCATCATGCCCCCTCTCATCCCCCTCCCCTCTACTCTCTTATAGGGTGAGATACCCTATTTAGTGTGTATTTCATTCCCTCCCCGAGCCAAATTCAGTGAGAATAAGGTTGACCCATTCCCTTTTGCCTTCCTATTCTTCCCCTCCCTTGTAACCATTTTCCCTTGCCTCTTCTATATGCTCCATTCTGTCTCTCCCCATCTACTCTCATTATATTCCTCTCTCACCTCTTAATTTCACCTTTCAAGTATCATCCCTTCCTATTAAATTGGTCCTGTGCCCTCTATCTATGTATACCTTGTAATGTAATGCCAAAAGAAGGCAACTTCCCAGGTTCAAAATACCA
>NW_027187367.1:2714879-2802753 GCF_028583685.1 Petaurus breviceps papuanus
AAAACCAAGCCAATACAGGGGAATCTTTAATTGCCATTACTATCACAAATACCTAAACCAAAGAAAAATAAAGTAAAAAAAAACTAAACACCAATATTATCAAGAAATATTGATACAAAAACTTTAAATAATGTCTGGTTAGAGTATAACAATTAATCCAAGAGACTATTCCTTCTGACAAAGTTGAATTTGTACCAGGAAAACAAGAAGGGGTTCAACATTATGAAAACAAACAATGTAATTTTTACTGAGTTTGTTTTTGTTTTTGCTTTTGTTGAGTTGTTCAGTTATGATGACTCTTTGTGACTCCATGGCCCATATCATGCTAGGCCCTTCTATCCTGCACTATCTCTTCAAGTCTGTCCAAGTTCATGTTCATTTTTCCCATAATATGATCTATTCATCTTATCCTCTACTGTTCCCCTTTCTTTTTACCTTCAATCTTTCCAAACATCAGGGTCTTTTCCTATGAGTTCCATCTTCTCATTATGTAGCCAAATAAACATCATAAAGCAAATTAAAATAAAAATATTCAGAATTGCAGGATTATATCAATAGATGCAAAAAAGACATTTGGAAAACTACAACAATCCCTTATATATTTTTAAAATCTACAATTTTGAAGTGTAGAAGGACATTTCTAATACCATAAAAGTATATATTGAAACCAAAAAGCAAGATTTCTATGCAATGGGGATACATCAGGAGTGTTCACAGCTAATTCAGGAATAAAGCAAGGATGTTCTATTATTTGATATACTTCTAGGAATGTTAATAAGGTCAGTAAGACAAGAAAATCTAAGTAAAGGTAAGGAGGAAGTAAAACTATTTCAATTTGCTGATTGAATGATGCATTGCTTAAAAAATTCAAGGGAATAAGAAAAAATTATTGAGTCAGTAACTTCAGCAATTTTCAGGCTACAAAATAAACCCACGAGAATTGGTAACATTTCTATTTAATAATAATAATAAAACCAAAGAGACAATAATAGGATAGGAAATTCCATTCCCAATTCCAACAGTTATTGGAAATCTCAATAACTATAAAAAGAATTAAGTACATGGTGGTCAATTTACCAAAGAATAAAGATAATGAATAAAGTCAATTACAAAGTTCTCCTTTAAAAAATGAAGGATTTAAATAGCTGAATGAATATTCAGTTTTCATGGGTGCCTACATAATAAAAGTGACAATACTATTAAAAGTAACTTAGAGTTTTAATGCCAGTCCAATTAAAATATCATAAGAATAAAGAACCCAATCAAATAAAAACAAAATTCATGTGGAAAAGCAAAAGATTAAAATATCATGGATAATAGTATAAAGGAGTAATGATGGCAGGAAAATAGTACTTTAAGACCTCAAACCATGTTATGAAGCAACAGTTATCAAAAACAACTGGCATTAGTTTTAATAGAGAGAGTTCGATGGGCAAAGCAGAATTAGAAATAACTGAATACAATAATCCAGTGTTCAATAGACCCTTCACTGTTACACTATTCTGAATTCTTTATATTTATAATTTCTTATTGTACAGTATTAATCCACTAATTCATGTCACAGTTTGTTTAGTCATTCCTTATTCGATGGAAACCAACTTTATTTCCATTTCTTTGCTAACCACAAAAAAGTATCGCTCTGTAATTTGGAACTATGCCCACAGGATAGCCAAACTATGCATACCCTTTGATCCAGCAATGCCATTACTAGATCAGTATCTGAAAGAGATCATAAAATAGGGAAAAGACCTATGTGTACAAAAATATTTATAGCAGCTCTTTTTATGGGAGCCAAGAATTGGGAATTGGAGAAATATCCATCAACTGAGGAATGACTGAACAAGTTGTGGTATATTAATGTAATGGAATAGTATTGTTTCATAAGAAATAATGTCAATTTCAGGTCAATTTCAGAAAAACCTGGAAAGACTTAACATGAACTGATGCTGAATGAAGTGAGCAGAACCAGAACATTGTGCATAGCAACAGGAACATTGTATAATGATGAACTATGATACACTCAGTTCCTTTCAGCAACACAATGATCCAAGACAATTCCAATTTCATGATGGAAAATGTTGACCACATCCAGAGGAAGAACTATGGAATCTGAATACAGATAAAAGCAAACTATTTTCACTTTTTTGCCTTTTTCTTTATTATAATTTTTTCTGTTTTGTTCTGATTCTTCTTTCACAAGATGATTAATGTGGAAATATATTTAACATGATTGTACATGTATAACCTATATCAAATTGCTTGCTATCTTGGGGAGTGAAGGAAGTGAGGGAGAAAAATTTTGAACTCAAAATTCTATAAAAAAGAATGTTGAAAACTATCTTTATATGTAATTGGAAAAAATAAAATACTATTAAGGAAAAATATTGCTCGGAGTGTATTGTTAAATATTGAAACTTTTTCTGTCTTCTACCTCCATGGAATATATGCCATATATAAATAGAATCTTTGAATCAAAGGGTATGAACATTTTAGCTATTTTTTTAGTGTAACTCCAAACTGCTTTCCAGAATAGTTGAGCTAATTTATAACTCTTTCAGTAGTTTTATTTAAAGGCCTGGCTTCCTAGAGCCCCTACAACATTGACTCTTCCCATTTTTTGTTATCTTTGTCAGAGTTGGATTGATTTATATTTTTATTATTATTAATGGTTTGGAGCAATTGTTCTTATGATTTTTAATTTAACAATTCTTCTGACAACCTTTTGTTCATAACCTTTCACAATTTATACATTGCTGAATGGTTTGGGGTTTTATATTTTTGTGCTAATTTCCTATAACCTTGAATTATAGGCTTTTCTCAGTAATATTTAATACAATTTTTCCTAATTGATAGTTTGCTTTTATTCTGAGTTACTTTGATTTTCAATTTTATGTAATCAAAATGATTTGTTTTGTCTGTTGTAATACACTCTAGCCTTTGTTTTCATTGGAGCTCTTCACATTGCCATAGTTGTGAAATATATTTTCATCAGTTTTCTCCACCTTAATATGAATATATTTTGTCCAATCAGTAGCACAGGATTTGTAATCAGAAAATATAGGTTCAAATAACACTTTTTTTCCTAAAATTAATAATTACTTTTTCAGTTACATGTGAAAACAAATTTTTAGGTTCACTTTTTAAAATTTTGAGTTCCAAATATTCTCCCTTCCTCCCTGAGAGACAAGGCAAGAAATTTAATATAGGTTATACATATGAAGTCATGAGAAATGCATTTCCATATTAGTCTGAAATCTGTCCTCCACTTCTACCTTTTTCACTGACTTCCTTCAAGATTCAATTCAAGTCTTAATCATTTTCAGGAGAACTTTCCCAGTCCCTCCAGATTCTACTCCCTTCCTCTCTCAGATTATCTTCCTGTTACTGGTGAATATGTCATATATGCACCTATTTATTTATATGTTGCCTTCCTAATTAGAATGGGAGATCCTTAAAAGCAGGGGGTATATTTTTGCCTTTCTTTGTTTCCCTTGTGCATAGTACAATGCCTAGAACATAATAAAGATTTAATAAATGTTTTTCAACTATCTATGAATTTATTTTTAGCTAATGTGCTTTCCAGTTTTCCAGGTAGTTCTTGTTCAAATGGAGTTATTCTTTTGGTATTTTATGCTCTCCAGGTTTGTTAAACAGATTATTCATTTGGCTATCTCTCATTCTTCCTTATCTAGTCTGATGTACTGATTTACTTTTCTATTTTTAATGGTACAAATAGTTTTGATGTTAACTTCTCTATGTTAAGAATGTAGTTCTTGAAGGACTATTTCTTTTTCATTCATTCTTTTGTCTTTTTCTCTTGGAACTCCAGGACTCCTTTCTTTTCTCCACATGAATTCTTTTTTTATCTAGCTCTACAAGTACCTCCAGGTTAATATGAAGGGGATAGCACTGGATTTGCAAATTAATTTAGGTATGTTCATCATTTTTACAAGTCATGGCCTAAATATGAGCACTAACTATCTCTCCAAGTATTTAAGTCATTCTTTGCTTAAAGAGTGTTTTGCAACAAAATGTATATAAATGTTTAATTTGACTAGCGAGGTTGACCCCCTAGATATTTTATATATTTTGTAATTATTTTAAATAGTACTTTTCCATTATTTTTCCTGTATTTTGCTTCTACTACAAAGAAATGCTGAGGATGATATTTTGTGCGGATTTAATTTGTATTTTCTGAACTAATGGCCTCATTTAGTTTCTTTGATAATTCTGGGGGATTTTCTAAGCAAATTATTGGATTATATGCAAATAGTGATTATTTCATCTCATCTTTAGCAGCATTTATGTTTGGGGGTTTTTTGGTTTGTTTTTTTTAAAGCAGCTGGGGTTAAGTAACTTGCTCAAGGTTACATGGCCAGTTATTTCTCAGTGTGGTGCTAAGTATGTGAGCCCGGATTCGATCCCCAGGTCATCCCGACACTAGGACCGGTGCTCTTACTCACTGTGCTACCTGGCTGCCCCAGCATTTATGTTTTAAATTCCTTATTACTATCATTAGGATTTCTATAACTAAGTTAATCAATATTCGGAGAAGGGAAATTCTAGCTTTATACTTAAGTTTTTTTGGGAAAGTTTGTAGTGTTTACCTGTAGAAAAAAAAATTCCACCTTTTTATTTGTCATACATTTTTTATGATTTAAAAATAATCTTTTAGGGGCAGCTAGGTGGCACAGTGAATAGAGCACCAGCTCTGGAGTCAGGAGGACCTGAATTCAAATCTGGCCTCAGACACAACACAAAAACTAGCCTTGTGACCTTGGGCAAGTCACTTAACCCCAATTGCCTTCCAAAAAGCAAAAAAAAAAAATTATCTTTTAGCTTTTTTAATGTAATAAGAAGCAACAATCTAAAACCAAAGGTAAATATTACAGAGAATAAGTATACAGTAGGAACTTTTCCAATAAATACAGAAATGAAGCAAAGATACCCATTCTCCCACTATTATTTGATATTATTCTGTAAATGTTAGCAATAGTAAGAAGACAAAAGAAAGTTAAAAATAAACATAAGTAAAGAAGAGAAAAAATATCTCTAGTTGCTAATCATATGATAATGTACTTAGAAAATCTGAAGGAATCACAAAAGTACTGACTGAGATAATCAATGGGATTGGTAAAGTTGCAAGTTACAAAATAAAACCAAAACAATCAGTAGTTTCCATATGATAATAATCAAAGACAAGAAACAAAAATAAACAGAAATTCCATTCCAAATAGCTACAGAATTCATAAAATGTCTGAGGAGCATCTACCAAACTACACAAAAGACTTCTATGGTTTCAATTACAAAGTACTCCTTAAGAAACAAAGAATTTAAATTTATGGCAGAATATTCAACGCTCATGCCAATAAAATGAAAATTAAAATGTTTTCAAAGTTATCTTACATTTCAATGCACCAAACAGATTACCAAAGGGATACCCTATAGAATCTGCTAAAATAATAACAAAATTCATTTGGAAAAACAAAGGATAGAGAATTTCAAGGGAAATGATGAAAAGAAATAGGGATGAAGGAAAAATAGCAGACCTCAAACCTATATTGTAAAATATTAGTCCTCAAAGTCATCTAGTATTGGCCTAAAAATAAAGACACATCAATTGAACAGACCAAAAGGAAGAGTCAGAAATAATGGAACTAAATAGTCCAGCATTTGAAAAATTAGAAAACATAAGAAATAAATATATACAATTAACTACAACAATGAAAATGGAAATAACAATCACACATCAAAATATCAAAAGTGGGGCCAGGGTGGGGGGCCAGAGCCAAGATGGCAGAGAAAAAACAGGAACTTGCTTGAGCTCCCACTCCAACCACCTCCAATATCTGTAAAAAAAATTACTCTAAATGAATTTTAATGATACAGAACCCACAAAGTGACAGAGAGGAATGAATCTCTTGCTGAAGGCAGCCAGAAGGCAAGCAGGAAGGGCTTATCACACCAGGTTGGGAGTGCAGAGCAGTCCCCCATGGACCACGTTGGCCCAGACCAGCAACACAGACCAGCTGGAGCAGACTTCAGGAGAGGCAGCTCTGGTGGTTTCCAGACTTCTCAACCCATAAATGTCAAAGAGAAAGTAAAAGGTCAGCGGGGAACTTCCATTGGAACTGGGTAAGAGAAAAGCATGGTCTGGTTCCTGCCCCTGGGGTGGTTGAGGTGGTGGCAGCTGCAGCAGCTCCCACAGTGACTGTTTCCAAAGTTCTAGGCCCACAAATTGTGGGGGGTGGGGGGTGGAAAACAAGTGGCTGACAAGAGGACAGTTGGAAGAATCCCTTTGCTTGCACAGAGGCAGGATTTTCTTGCTTTGCCCTGCTTGGATCTGGGTCGCATTCTTGGGTAGTGGTCCTGGGTTGAGGAGCACTGGCATGGCTGAGCTTTTTGAGGCTATGGAAAAGCAGTCTTCCTCACAGTTCTGAGGCAGGTGCCTAGAAGAAGCTCTGACAACAGTGGCAAAAAAAAAGAAATTTGGGACACAACACTCTCCATTATGGAAGCAGAAATCTATTGTGGCAAAAGGTTCAAAAGTCAAGTAATTGGCTAGCAAGATGAGCAAACAGAGGAAGTGAAATCAAATTACAAATTGTTTTTGGTGACAAAGACAATCAAAACATAGAACCAGAAGAAGACAAAAAAAAGTCAAAATTCCTAGATCAAAAGCTTCCAAGAAAGATATGAACTGATCTCAGGTCATAGAGGCAGTCAAGAAGGATTTTAAAAATCAAGTAAGTAGAGGAAAATTGGGAAGAGATATGAGAACTATGTAAGAAAATCATTAAAAAGGAGTCAACAGCCTACCACAGAAGACCAAAAAAACTGAAGAAAATAACAGCATAAGAAATAGACAAATTCAAATGGCAAATGAGGTCCAAAAAGCCAGTGAGGCGAAGAATGCCTTAAAAAGCCAAATTTGGCAGATGGAAAAGGAATTTCCAAAGCTCACTGAAGAAAATAATTCCTTCAAAACTAGCTTAGGGTAAATGGAAACCAATGATTTTATGAGAAATCAAGATACTATAAAACAGATCCAAACAAATGAAAAGATAGAAGGCAATGTGAAATATCACATTGGAAAAACCACTGACCTGGAAAGTAGATCCAGGAGAGATGATTTTAAAATTATTGGACTACCTGAAAGCCATGAGCAAAAAAACAGCCTAGATGTCATCTTTCTAGAAATTCTCAAGGAAAACTGCCTTGATATTCTAGAACCAAAGGGAAAAATAGAAATTGAAATAATTCATCAATCACCTCTTGAAAAAGATCCCAAAAAGAAAACTCCTAGGAATATCATAGCCAAATTCCAGAATTCCAAGGTCAAGAAGAAAATATTACAAGCAGTCAGGAAGAAACAATTTGAGTATTGTGCAAATACAATCAGGATAAAACAAGATCTAGTACCTTCCCTATTAAGGGGTTGAAGGGCCTGGAATATGATATCTTGGAGGTCAAAGGAGCTAGGATTAAAACCAAGAATCACCTACCTCACAAAACTGAGTATAGAACTTCAGGGGAAAAGATGAAGATTCAATGAAATAAAGGACTTTCAAGCATTCTTAATGAAAAGAACAGAGCTTAACAGAAAATTTGACTTTCAAATATAAGAAGCAGGAGAAATATAAAAAGGTAAACAGGATAGAGAAATCATAAGGAACTTATTAAAGTTGAACTATTTACATTCCTACATGGAAAGATGATATTTGTAACTCATGAGACATTGATCAATATGAGGAGAGTTGAAGGGAATATATATGTGTGTGTATATATATATATATATATATATATATGTATGTATAGGTGGGTGTTTGTGTCTATATGTATATGTGTATACATGTATACATAGATGGAGGTCACAGGATTAGTTAAATGTGAAGGGATGATATCTAAAATATAAAATTAAGAGGTAATGTTGTACCAAAACGCAAATCACATGCCACCCAATTTGGAGCCCACCATTAAGCCCCTTTATATTTGTCTTTGTCTCTATTATAAATCCTGTAATTGCTTGTAATAGCTTAAAGGCATAGTCCTGGGTAGAAGTGAATCACCCAAGGCATAGTCCCCTGCTCCCTTATCTTTCCCTAAGTTAGTACTTCCCTAAATCAGTAAGCTTTCAAGTAGCATTTTATATAAGGGTTATGGTACAAGTCTGTATCGAGATCATGGGGCAAGTCTATCACATGCAAAACACCACCCTGTTCTGGGATAGTGACCAAGCAAGGTCCCCACCCAGAACGCTGACCAAGCAGGGCCCCTTATACCCTACCTCCAGAACATGACCCTGGCCATTCTATGACCCCAGCCTGTTCTGGGAATTCCACTCCCCCTGTGCACTCCACCCTATACCCTCCATCCTGTTCTAGAAGGGACACATATCACGAGGAATGTCACATCCTTGTACCCCTACACCAAGATTCCCAAATTAGCCCTGAGCTATAGATCCAACCAATGGCTGTTACTGGCTTCTGTACATCATTGGTTATGCTAGCTCCCCTCCCCAATTGTGGTTTTTGTGGTTTTTGCCTTTATAAGCACTGTATGCACCCCAATTCGGGGCTGCCTGATTTGAGTGTATACTCAAGGCAGTATCAATAAATCCACACCTAGATTTACCCTGCACACAGGTCTCATCTCACTCTTTTTCTCTTCACAACAGTGAGAGAGGAATATGTTGGGAGACGTAGAGGGGGAGATATAGGATGGGGTGGATTATTTCACATAAAGGAGGCAAGAGAAGGCTGTTACAATGGAGAGGAAGAGCAGGAAGGTGAAAAGGAATGAGTCAACCTTACTCTCATTGGATTTGGCTTAAGGAGGCAACAACATAAACACTCAATTGGATATTTTATCCTACAGGAAAGTAGGGGGGAAGGGGATAAGAGGAGGAATGATAGAAGGAAGGGCAGATTGGGGGAGAGGGTAGTTAGAAGCAAACACTTTTGAAAAGGGACAGGGTCAAAGGAGAAAATAGAATAAATGGGAGATGGGATAAGGGAAGGGAAATATGGTTAGTCTTTCACAATATAACAACTATAGAAATGTTTTGCATAACTACACATGTATAACCTATATTGAATTGCTTGTCTTCCCAGTGGTGGTGGGTGAGGAGGGGAGAAGGGAGAAAATCTGGAACTTAAAGTTTTAAAAACAAATGTTAAAAAGTTGTTTTAACATGCAACTAGGAAATAAGATATATAGGCACTGGGGTATAGAAATCCATTTTGCCCTACAAGAAAGTAATGGGGTGGAGGGAATGGGGAGATATAAGAGAGAGCATATTGGGGAAAAGGGTATTCAGTATCCTTGCCATCTTGGGGTGGGGGTAGATGAGAGATAGGGAGAAAATTTGTAATTCAAAATCTTGTGAAAATGAATGTTGAAAACTAAAAATAAATAGATTATAAAAGAAAAAAAATCAAAAGTGAATGTAGCAAAATTATAAAAGTCAAGCAGGACCCAAAGTAAGAGATATCCCCAGAGGACATTCCCAGCCCATCCCTTTCTAGACATGGGAGTTCCACAAGTATTAAACACTACAAGTATTTTCAGACTTTTCCAATGTATCATTTTTTCCTGCTTTAAAAATATTATTTGTTATAAGAGATGGCTCTCTGGGAAGGGGGGATTGTAACAACAAGCACCCTAGGATACCCAGGATGGTTGCTAGCACAGGTTCTTTGATCTGCATTTCTAAAGAAAAGCAACTCAAAAAAGGTTAACAATCTGACTTTTATCAAACATATATATCATTTACTTAGTTCAGGGGGAAAAGACAGTACCCTGAACTTCAGAGAAAATAGAAACAAAAATTACAATCAGACAAAAAATACAGACAGAGAAAATAACACAATTCAACAGACCAACACACAGTGCTTCTAGCTGTCTGACTATTACATATATACATAGTCAGTTAACAGAGGGAGAAACACCAACATTAGGGTTTTCAAAGCCTGGGGCTTCACAGCTGCACAGTGTCATCTGTCCAAATAATGCAACTCTTCCCATAAGTGAGCTCCAAAGCAAAACCTCACCTTAGGGTTTATAGAGCCTTCTCCAGGGTCAGAGGACATCACAACCCTGGTGACTCACTGACTAATTACAAAGTAACAGAAGGTGTAGGTCTTCCTGAAAAACAAGCCTCCCCTAAGCAAGGGGGTGAAGGGACTTGTTGGGCTCCAAGTGAGGCTCATTAAGGGACAGGGAAGATCTTCAAATTCCCTAGACTTATTAGGGGGCAGGGAAGATCTTCAAATACCTTTACCATTACAGGGACAGAAGGAGAAACTGCGGATAACTAGAGTGCTTTTAAAAAGGCATCAATTCTAACTTATTTTTTTTAATGACCATTTCATGCTTTTCCTGCAAGTGTTTGTATATGTTGTGGCTGTAGTTGTGGTTTTGAGTCTAAATATCCCTATCTTATTGAGGCTAGAAGTTCAGTGGCCAACCATTGAACAGATCCCACAACTAATTGGTATAAGAGATTTGAATTGCTGTTTCCAACCTGAACCCTTTCAACTGTGATGCTGAAAATGTTTGAGAGACATAATTCTGGGTAATTAGTCATTTTGTTAAGAATGCCAGTATTTTAAGAAAAGGACATCAGTGGCTCTCTTGAATGTCCAAAACAACCATGAAAGCAAGCTCATGGTTTATATGTCCTTACAAAGGGTGGCAATTAATTCTGATTGGTTAATGAGTGAGGAAAGAACAAATATTACAATTAGTGGCTGGATCTACTCAAATGAACTTTGATTATGTCATTTACTTCTAACTTACCCCCATTCTTGGGCAATCTACTTAAAGAATTTATCCCCAGTCAAACCTGAATAGAGCACAATGACTTCCCCACCTGGGTGGGGTCTGAACAAGGTGGATAAGAAAGTTAATACAATCTCATTATCTCTAATGTCCTTCAAGAGATAGATCTTTGAAATGAGGACATAGAAAAATGGAGAACTATAGATCTCCCAAAATAATTAGTTATTAATAATCATTTCTCTCACATTCCTCCTTAGGCAGTCTGATGACCACCAGCTCCTAGGGACTCAGTTTACTGGTGTCAGGCATAATGTGTATGCCTTATTTCCTATTTGGAACTCCAAAGCTCAGTTGATCCACCAAACTCAGAATCCTCAGTAGAAATAATTAGATGCCAAAAGCAGCTCCATGCCCCTGCTTTATAAGATTTTTTAATATGTGTATTGTATTTTGTACGAAGTTTTTTCCACCTGAATTGATATAATCAAGCAGTTTATTTTGTTTTTAATATGATTAAATTATTTTCCTAATGTTAAACTATCATTTCATCTCTATATAATTTCAACTTAGACACAGTGCATAATCTTTTTACTACAATTTTAAGCTAGTCTTTCCATTAGGACTTTATTTTAAATTTTTTATATAATACTCATCAGTAAATTGGTCTACAGTTATATTTCCTTGTTTTATCTTTCCATGGTTTACTGATGAGGAGCAAATTACTATCATAAAAGTATTTGGTAGGATTTTCTTCATCAATTTTTTAATAATAATTTGTGTAACAATTACTATTTCTGTTTAAATATTTAGAAGAATTAATCTATAAATCCATGTTGGACCAGGGCTTAATTTCATTTTTTTGTGTTTGGATTCTTTAAAATTTTTATTTAATTCTCTTAATTTACATATTTGCCATAATAGTCAATTATCATTTATTTTAAATTCCCTATTCTTCTATCATCTCATCTAATCATGTATAGTAAGTTTTTGTAACTCTTTGTTTCTTCTTTTTTGTGATTTAACTTTTGTTTTGCTTTTTTTTTTTAATTTTGCAAATGCGGTTATCTTCTCTCTTTTTTCAAATAATGTTAGCTAAAAAGTTAATGAGTTTTATTAGTATTTTCAAGTAAACAAGTATTTCTACACTCATTTTCTTTTCCACTTCTCCTTTTCTTGTAATTTTCAATATTTCCTCTTTTGTGCCCATTTGGATTTCTTTGTTAATTTTCTGGTCTTTTTTGTTGGAATATTCCATTCAACAAACATCAGGCATGTAAATTTTCTTCTGAGACTGCTTTTGACAGATTTCTGTATTCCCAAATTTTTGGTTGTCTCTATTATTACTTTTCACATAGCTATTGGTTCATTTTTTTGCTAATATTCCCTGTATTAATACCTATTTCACTTTGTTATGATCTATAAAAGATGCCTATAGATTGCTTTTTTATAGTTATGTATAATTTGTCTTTGACCTACCATATAATCTAGTTTTTTTTAATATACTATTTGGTGCCAAGAAACACATATATTCTTTAATGTTCTCATCTAGAAGATGTCATAAGTCTTTTAGATATAAATTCTCTGACAACTTGTTCAATTCAATATTTTCATTTTTATTTATCTCTTAGATTCATTGAACTCTGAGAAAGGAACATTTAAAATGTCTTACAGAGGAGCCAAGATGGTGAAGTAAATAGTAAATCACTGTAACTCTCCAATATTAACCTCTCCACCACCCCTTCAGCACAGCATTAGACCCAAGAGTCCCCCAGGGGTCTCAGGGACCCTGGTGCAAAGTTCAAATTTTTGAAAAATGGAAAATGCAAAAAAATGATGAGCAAAATAATAATCTGACCATAGAATGTTATTATGGTGACATGGAAGACCAAAACACAAATTCAGAAGAAGGCAACATTGTCTTCACCTATGGGCAAAACCTTAAAGAAAAGTTAGAAGTCATCTGAAGCCCAGAAAGAACTCATGGAAGAGCTCAAAAAGGAGCTGAAAAATCATAGAAGAGGTAGAAGAAAAAAATGAGAAAAGAAACAATAGCAATGCATAGGAATTATGGGAAAAAAAAGTCAATAGCTTGGAAAACTGTTTAAAAAATAAATTGACCAAATGGAAAAGGAGATACAAAAACTCATTGAAGAGAACAACTCCTTTAAGATTACAACTGGACAAATGGAAAAGAAAATACAAAAACTAATTGAGGAAAACAACACCTTGAAAGTTTGAATTGGGAAAGTGGAAACTAATGACTCTATGAGACATCAAAAATCAAACAAATTTTTAAAAAATAAAAGAATATGTAAAATGCCTCATGGGAAAACCAACTGACCTGGAAAATAGATACATGAGAGACAGTATATTGAATCATTGGACTACCTGAAAGCCATAATCAAAAAGAGGACCCATACTGCATCTTTCAAGAAATTATCAATGAAAACTGTCCTACTGTCCTGGGCAAAATAGGCATTGGAATATTTCACTGATAACCTCAGGAAAGAGATCCCAAAATAAAAACTCCAAGGAACATTATAGCCAAATTTCAGAACTATTAGGTCAAGATTAAAAATACTATGTGTCCAGAAAGAAACAATTCAAATATGGAGAAGTCACAATCAGGGTCACACAGGACTTGGCAGCAGCAACATTAAGGAATTGGAGGTCATGGAACATAATATTTTGGAAGGCATAGGAGCCAGTGCTACAACCAAAAATGACTTACCTAGCAAAATTAGTCATAATACATCAAGGGGAAAAAAGTGTTCATTCAACGAAACAGAAGGATTTCAAGCTTTCATAAGGAGAAAACAAGAGCTAAACCAAAAATTTGAGCTCCAAAATCAAGACCCAAGAGAAACATTTACAAGTAAAAAGGGGAAAGAAAGCTTAAGGGATTCAATAGAGCTAAACTATTTACATAATTTACTAATCCCTACATGGGAAGATGATGCTTGTGAGTCTTTAACATTGTATTACTAATAGTACAGCTGGTAGACAGAGGGAAAAGTGAATTTGAGGGAATGACATAAAAAATTAAGGGATTAGAAAGAGTAGTACAATGAGTTCATTAAGAGGCAATAAAGACTATTACAGTGGAGGGGGAGATGAGGGTGAGTGATGAGTATCACTTGAACCTTACTTTCATCAGTTTTGGCTCAAAGATGGAATCATATAGACAATCAGATGAATATAAAAATCTCTCTTACCTGACAGGGAAGTAGGAGGGAAGGAGATCAAGCAAAGGGGAGGGGACCGACAGAAGGGAGGGCAGATCAGGCGAGGTGGTAGACTTATGACAGACAAAACACTGATGAAGAGGGAAAAGGTGAAAGGAGAGAGAAGACAAACAGGAGTAAGAACAGGATGGAGGAAAATAGAAAGGTAGTAATCATAACTGTAATGTGAATGGGGAAAACTCTTCCATAAAATGGAGGCAGATAGCAAAGTAAATCAAAAACCAGAATCCTACAATAATGTTGTTTAAAAGAAACAACTTGAAGCAGAGACATACACAGAGAGTAAAGGTAAAGAGATGGAACAGAATATATCATGCTTCAACTGAAGTTAATAAAAAAAAAATCAGGGGTAGCAATCCTGATCTCAGACAAAGTAAAGGCAAAAATGGACCTAATTAAAAGAGATAAGGAAGTAAATTACATCTTGCTAAAAGGTACCATAGACAATGAAGCAATGTAAGTACTAACTAAACATATATGCACCAAATGGTATAACATACAAATTCTTAAAGGAAAAGTTAAGTAAGTTACAGGAAGAAATAGACAGCAAAACTATACTAGTGGGGGACTTCAATTGTCCCCTCTTAGAGCTTGAAAAATCCAACCAAAAAAAAAATAAACAAGGAGCTAGGAATGCAAATAAAATATTTTAAAATTTAGATATGACACTTTTGGCATAATTTAGACACAAAGGGTGACACCAAAAACAAATTGGAAGAACAAGGGACAGTCTACCTGTCAGAACTATGGGGAGGGGAAGAATTCAGGACCAAAGAAAAGATAGCATTACAAAATATAAAATAAATAATTTTGATTATATTAAATTAAAAAGCTTTTTTTACAAACAAAATTAGTGCAACCAAGATTAGAAACAGAAAGCTGGGAAACAATCATTACAGTAAATGTCTATGATAAAGGCCTCATATCTCAAACACAGAGAGAGATTAGTCAAATTCATGAGAATACAAGCCATTCCTCAATTTTTAAATGGTCAAAGGATATGAACAGGCAGTTTTCAGATGAAGAAACAAAAGCTTCCCATAAGAATATTAAGTGCCCTAAATCACTTTGATTAGAGAAATACAAATTAAAACAAGTCTGAGGTACCAACTCACACTTATAAGATTGACTAATATGACAGAAAAGGAAAATCATAAAAGCTGGAGGCAATGTAGGAAAATTGGGACACTAATGCACTGTTGGTAGAATTGTGAATTGATTCAACCATTCTGGAGAGTAATTTGAAGCTATTTAGAAAGGAAAACCAAATTACATACCCTTTGATCCAGCAATACCGCTACTAGGTCTATATCCCAAAGCAATCACAAAAAAGTGGAAAGGACCTACAAGAATAAAAATATTTATAGCAGCTCTTCTTGTAGTGGCAAAATATTGGAAACTGAGGTGACACCCATCAGTTGGGGAATGGCTGAACAAGTTGTGGTATATGAATGCAATGGAATATTATCATGCAATTATGCAATATTATACACTAAGAAATTATTCAGAAAGACCTGGAAAGACTTGTATGAATGTGAAATGAGCAAAGTGAAATGAGCAGAACCAGAAAAAGGTTGTACACAGTAACAACAAAATTTTATGATGATCAACTATGAATGACTCAGTTCTTCTCAGCAACACAATGATCCAAGACAAGTACAAAGGATTCATGAAGGAAGATGCTATCCATATCCAGATAAAGAACTGATGATCTCCAAAGCATATTTTTTCCATTTACTTCATTCTTGTGGATTTTTTCTTTTGATCTGCAAATTTTACCCCATTCTCTTATTTCATTCTGCTTGTATCATTTCAATTGAATTAATGACATACTGTAGAATCTTGGTTTTATTCTCTAATTTATTCTACCACAATTTTACTTAATTGGCTCATTAAATCCATTCACATTTAAGAACAAAATTGTTAAGCTTTTTTCCTCTTCTTTTTTAGATTTTGTAGAGATGTTTATTTTCATTTCCTTCAGTCAGTAATTTATTTGTTGCAGTTAGTTCACCTTAGACTACTTTGATGCTATTCAGTCACCCAAGATGTCTCCCCCAACCTGATACCAATTAATTTCCATTATCCAAATAGCTTGAATTTACTTTAATTGTTGATTTATTTTTACTTACCTGCTTATGTCTCCCCATCCTCTTTTCATATTTTCTCCCAATCCAATGAGGTGTATAATTCTAAATCAACCAGAACAGAACCAGCCTCTGACCAGGTAATGTCTGGAACTGAACACAAAAGGCCAGAGATAGGAAGTTTAATTAATTTCAGAGAGAGGGAAATGATTGTAAACAGAAACTCCCCTCCCTGAGAAGGAAGGCTTAACATGCTGGGGCAAAGATAGGTCTCATGTAAATAAAAAAACACAAATAGACTAGACCATGACACAATCATTCTTAGTAGTTCCCACAGCAGGTTCATGTGTGGACAATGCAGGCATTCCTGGGTCCTGTGGGAACAGTTCTTAAATTGATTGTCTTAAGTATTTTTTAATGTTAATTTATTTATTTTTAGTTTTCAACATTCACTTCCATAAGTTTTAAATTTTCCCTCCTTCCCTCCCCTTTTCCCTCCCCAAGATGGCATGCAATCTGATATAGGCTCTACATATACATTCCTATTAAACATATTTTCACATTAGTCAATTGTCTTGTCTTTTTTTTTTTTTGCTTTGTGGCAGGGGGAAGGCAGGCTAATTGAGGTTAAGTGACTTATCCAAGGTGACACAACTAATAAGTGTTAAGTGTCTAAGGCTGGATTTGAACTCAGGTCCTCTTGACTCCAGGGTTAGTGCTCTATTCACTGCACCACCTAACCACTCCAATTGTCTTAAGTCCTAAAGGTTATTGAGTCTTACAATTATTCAGTGGGGTACAGAACCAGAGTTAGCATAAGGGGAACAAGAATGCAGTATCTGGTCTGGTTACACAAGCACAGAAATTCAGGACTTGTTAGCATGTCTAGATGGCTTTAGGCCACAGCATCTTAGTTCTCAGATTCCTGGGAAATAAGGGGAGCTCCAACAAATCTAAACAATTTTTGATTAATAAAAAAATAATAAGTCCTTCAGTGAACACCTGGTGCTGGTAAAAGCAATACACTTTGCTAGAGGGTAAGATCATTCAGAGTGCAAAGAACTGTTATTATGCCAAGCTCAGGGCACAGCCTGCTTTCTGGGCCTTACCTCTGGGAAACAAGGTATCTCCAAATTCCTTTACATACCCAATCACATATTTTAAGTAACTATCTTTTTGATGCCCTTTTGCAAAGTTCTAGTTTTTCCTTCCTTTATTGTTTCCTTTTTATTTCTATAATCTTCTGGTATATTTGGCATTTACATAATCATGAACTATTTCTTTATTTGCTCCTTAATTCTTTCTACAATTCCTCATAAAGATAGAATTTCTGGAATACCATATTTAAACTTATTCTTCTAACCAATTTCTATGTTGCTGTATTTGTAAATCTTTCTCTGTCTTATCTTTTTTTCCTATTTTGATTCACTTTTAGAAATATCACTTGATTAAGGAAGCAATGCTGAATGGAAGCAGTGTTATCTGGTGGGAGTTATTCTATATCTTGGGTCATAAAGCTCAGTCCTACCCCTATTTTCACCTCAGTGATATTATCTTATGGATGAATAGATGGATATATTATGTTTCAAGTACATGCTAAGGATACAAATGAAAATATAAAGGAAATAAAAAATGAGATGAGGTTTTTTAAGCACTTTTTGCAAGGCACTGTGCTAAGAAAATCTTTGTCCTCAAGAAGCTTAATTGTGGAAAACAACATGTGGGAAGTGGTAGTCTGAAATATTCATTTTGATTTAGAAAATAGAGTCATAAAAAAAAGTTGAGTAACATACCTTTTCTACTAGTAATGGCAATATTGATTTGATTATATTTCCCAGAGGAAGAACAGGAGTAGATAGTAGGGCATGTAGCTGTTACCCAGGCTTGTATTGAAAAGATGGCCTGTAGAATGTAAATAATGTCCAAGCCTCATTAAATATAGTGGGTCATGTGATTTTTGCATTCATATATTCACCAATCAAGATAGCATATGTCCCACAGCAGGAGACCTAGAGCTAAATAATTTTGGTTCCTGAGTACACAGTCTCTAGAGATCCAGAAGTCTGGTTCTCTGAATACTGACTCCTTCTAGACTGGGCTGAAGTCCTTATAGATACAATGCTTCTATGGGAAAGGTGGCCTCCTGTTGTACAAATTTCCACCAGATAAAACCCATTTCAAGAATCCTGTCTCTTACCACAGACATATGCTTTACTTCCCTTCCAGGAGAGCATGCTTTATTGGTGCCCTTTTCTTTCTCTTCTCCTCCTCCATCTTATTCCTTCATGTTCATTCCATTGATCTTATCTGCACCACCACCCCCAGTCCTTATTCTTGCTTAGTGACTATTATTTTCCCTTCTCTACTTACTCATGGACTTACCTACCTTTATTAATTCATATAACTTCAAAAAATACACATTTATAAGAGGTTATAGGATTTAGTTTACGGAAAATTTCCCCTTCCCTTTTCTAATTATCAAGCCCCCTTAAATCATCTGCAGCATAGGCCCTTTCTCGCCCTTAATGATTTGATTTTATTCATTGTAGAAGGCAAATTAAACTAGACCTAGAAGCAGAAATCCTTGTCTTGAGTTCTATATATGGAACATACTTGTCGTAATGTGAGACCTTGGGCAAGAGGGACAGTGAGAAAAACAGATTTGATACAGAGTTAATATGGAATCAAGGTATGAAAGAAAGGGAAGAGTCAAAGATTATACAGAATTACAGATTTCAAAAGCTAGAGGGAGAAATTAAGGGCCCCCTCAATATGAAGTCATGTATAAATGGGCTCTACAATATTCCCACATAGGTATCTAGCTTCCAAACAAAGCCCTCTAAGTGATGGGAAATTAAATACCTTCAGAGTTATCTAAACTGAACTTCCAGAAAGCTCTAATTTCTGTATTCTGCATTATTTAAAATGGAATTTCTCTTTCTATCTATCTTTGCTGGATTTTTTTGGTAATATACAAAAATGTTGATAATTTATATGGATTTATTTTATATATCACAAATTTAATTTTTTTTAAGTTTTTCATTATTTTTTCAGAAGTTGGATTTCTGATACCATCAATGAGGTTATTACTCCCTCCAGTGGTGGAAATCATAATCAGACTATGTCATCCTAAAAGCTCTTTCTTGACATTATGTGGATAAAAAAAAAGGAAAATACTGACATTGGTTATCCCTCCTTCTCATTATATTACTAACTAATCTTTTTTTTCCTGACATATGTATGCATGCATATATACATATATATGAAATATATGAGAGAGAGAAATGTATAGATATATGTATATTTACATATACATATATGCAATGATATCTTGTTGGGTTTGTAGATATGGGCCCTTTTCCTCTTTCTTTGATTTCTTTGGGGTATAGACTTATTAGTTCAATATGGATCAAAGGGAATAGACAATTTAATAATTTGGGGGGTATGAATATAAATTACTTCCCAGAATGGTTAGGTAGGCCAGTTCATAGTTACACCAATAGTATATTAATTACCTTTTTTCCCATGGTTTTTCCTACATCTGTCATTTTCCTTTTTTTGTAAACTTGGTCAATATGATGTATAGATGTGTAGATGTAACCGCAGAGCTGCATTAATTATTAGTGATTTAAAGTATTTAATACAGCTATTGATGGTTTGTATTTCTTCCTCTGAAAATTGTCTATTCATATCCTTTAAGCATTTTTCAGTTAGAGATTTAGCTTTATTCTTATAAATTTCGAATCAGTTCTCTACATATTTTAGAAATGGAACTTTCATAAAAGATTTGCTACAAAAAATGTTATACCATTTACCAAAGTGTCTCTTCATTTTGACTGTATTAGTTTTGTTTATACAAAAACTTTTTAAATTTATGTAATCCTAATTGCCTATTTTGCCCTTTATGATCCTCTCTATCACTTATTTGATCATGATCTCTTCTCCTATCTATAGATTTGAAAAGTAATTTATTTCTTGTTCCTCTTTTATGATGTCATATTTTGTCTGTGTCATTTACCCATTTGGAGCTTAGAGTGTATAGTGTAAGATGTTGGTCTATAACTAGTTTCTAGTTTTCCTAACAGGTTTTTCTCCCAGTAGCTAGGACTTTTGAGTTCATCAAAGACTGTTGTTTTTTTTTTTGCAAACTCTTGACAGTAGGAAAGACCATTTATCAAATACTAGAGTATTGTACTCATTTGTTGCTGTATGTTTTATATCTAATCTGTTCTACTGATAAACCCTCTATTTCTTAATTGGTACCTAATTGTTTTGGTGATTATTGCTATGTAATATGGTTTGAGATCTAACACTACTAGGCTCCCTTCCTCTTCAGATATTTCATTAATTCTATTGAGATTCTTGGGGTTTTTTTTTCTTTCAAGTGAAATTTGTTATTTTTCTCTCTGTACGAAGTAATTCTTTAATAGATTTATTGATAAGGAACCAAGTAAATTTATATTTCTCTATATATTTAGATTTGTCTTTACTAATGTAAAGAATATTTCATAGTGGTGTCATATAGTTACCTGTTTGTGGATCTTGAAAGGTAGATTCCTATCTTTTTGTACTTTCTGTAGTTATTTTTTTTTTTAAGCAATTGGGGTTAAGTAACTTGCTCAAGGTTACACGGCCAGTTGTTTCTGGGTGGGTGCTAAGTGTCTGAGCCTGGATTCAATCCCCAGGTCATCCCGACACCGGAGCCAGTGCTCTTACTCGCTGTACTACCTGGCCGTCCCTTTCTGTAGTTATTTTAAAAGAAATTTCTCTATCTCTTCCTGCTATGTCTTGTTGATAATAGGAAAAAATGCTTATTTATATGAATTTATTTTATAAATTGTGCTGAAATAATTTATTATTTCATCCAGTATTTTAGTTGATTCTTTAGTGTTCTCTAAGTAAACTATCATATCATCTGCAAATAGTGACAATTTTGTTTCTGATTTATCTATGCTTCTATTCTTTTTATTTGATTTATCTATGCTGCTACTTTTTCTATGCCTCTATTCTTTTTCTTGTTTTATTGCTATAGCAAGCAATCATAAGATCATATTGACTAATAAAGGTGAAAAATGTTGTTGTAGGCCTCTTCTTATTGGTAAGGCTTCTAGTTTATCACCATTTCACATATTGCTGACTATTGGTTTTAAATAGATACTGTATATAATATTAAAGAAAGATCCATTTATCCTTATGGTTTCTAAAGTTTGAAATAGGAATGGGTATTAAATTTGTCAAAAGCTCTTTATGCATCCATAATATTTAATGTTATTTTTGTTGGTCTTGTTATCAATATTATGGATTATGTTTATAATTTTCCTAATATCAAACTAACCCTGAATTTCTGACATAAATCCATCCTGATTAGAGTGAATACATAATCTTTATGAAATTCTGTTGTAGTTTCCTTGTTAATATTTAATTTTAAATGTTTATAACAGTTTTCATTAATAATTTTGTCTATAGTTTACTTTCTCTATTTTGATCCATAATGGTTTGGGTATCAAGACAATATTTATATCATAGAAAGAATTTGATAGGAACCCCTCCCCCTTCATTTCTTCAAACACTGGAATTAAATGTTTGTTAGAATTTGTTTTTAAATCCATCAGATCCTGGGATATATTTTTCTTTGAGAGCTCATTTGTGGTTTGTCTGATTTCTTTTTCTAAGTATATGTTATTTAAGTTCCTATTTCTTGTTCTGTTAGTCTGGCTTTTTTATATTTGTATAAATATTCATATATTTCATTAAGGTTTTCATGTTTATTCATATATAATTTGGCAAAAAGTTCATAAATAGTAATAATTTCTTTTTTGCCTTTTTCATTGGTTGTAAATTTACCTTTCCACATTTTTATACTAATATTTACGTTTTTATACCAATAATTTGGTTTCCTTATAATCAAATTAGTCATTTACCTATTTTTTAAAATCTATTTTTCTTGACTTGATGGCTTTTTATGCTTTCAATTTTTGTTAAAATTTTCTTTGATTTTCAAATTTTCTATATTGGTATTCAATTGGACATTTTCAATTTGTTGTCTTTCTTTTAGATTGGTTTGTTGGGTTTTTTGAATGCTGAATTTGTTGATTTGCTCTTTTACAATTTTATTAAATGATATGCTTCAAGATATACATTTTCCCCTAATAACTGCTTTAGCTGACTGTCAAAATATTTGGCACACTGCCTTATTGCTGTAATTATATTTCATGTAATTTCTTATGATTTATTCTTTGAAATACCCATTCTTTAGGAATAAGTTATTTCATCTTCAATTAATTTTAATCATTTCATGAGTAGTCCTTTATTGAATACATATTTTTATTGTATTATGGTCCATGAAAGATGTGTTTGATATTTCTGGTTCTCTGCAACTGTTGATGTAGTTTTTATGTTTAATATATTTTTAATTTTAATATAATTTTAATTTTGTGAAGGTGTCATTCACAGCTGAGAAAATTCCATTCCAATTGCATAATCTCCAATAGTCTATCATTTAACTTTTTTAAAATTCTATTCTGATTCTTTATTTCTTGTTCTTTGTTTTATTTGGGTGTATTTAGCTCTGAAAAGAATAAAATGACATTCCCACTGTTCGTTTTATTGTATTGTGTACTTTTTTTAACTTTCCTACCCCTCCTTAAGAGTTTCTTATGTATAGGACAAATCCCTCCATTAATCTACTCTCTCTCTTATTCTCATTTTCCTTCCTATTTCCCTTTTGAGTAATATGTATTTCCATACACAACTATGTATTCTTCCCACCTTTGACCATTTTAGGTGAGAGTGATATTCAGGTGTTATTTTTCCCCCCCACTCCAGCATGAATTCATGTAAAGTGAACACCAGAAGAACCAGAGAGAGAAGTCAGGGAAGTCAGTTTAAGTTCTCAAAAATAGATCAGAATGCAGCTGCAGCTCTAAATGCAATAGAAGAGGTTACAAGACAGAAATAATAAATCTCAAACTTGGCCTATAATAACACAAGTGAGAGATAGGACCAACTCCCATACACTACTGTGCAAGAATATTGAACTCAATCATGCACTCCTCAGGACATTAAGAGCAACATCAATAGAGAGGGAATGTAGTTTATAGGTCCTGGAGAAGAGGACGCCAGTTAGGGATGCATGAAACAAGAATAATCTTCAATATCCCACTAGAACAGAGCAGAGGTTAGAAGCAACTCCTAACTTGGTATCATGCAAGAGGAAGACATGGACTAGTAGAAACCGAGACTCACTGTGGACCACCAAGAGATTGAAACATAAACTAGGTATTGAGATAGGGAGCAGAACTTAATACTAGCCACTATATCCAGATGAAAATCAGTGGCAGTATCCAGTCTACAAACACAAAGTTAATTCAAATGCAAAATATAATGAAATCCAAGAACTGAGGGTGGAAATATAATTAAACAGAAGAAAACACCAAGCATGATGACACAAAAGTATGGATTAAGAGAAAGCCAAGTGGTAATCCCAGATGCAGAGAGTAAAACTGTTGGGGGCTGTATATGCAGTTCCCCTGGAGGCATGAGACCCAGAATATGCTGACTTTGCAGTGATAAGTGCATGCTGACCTTGCTGTACAAACACTGTGGAGGAGACTCAGATATTCTGTGGGAAATGCTCTGTTCTGGGATGAGAGCTCCTTTACCTCCCGACTTGTGTCCCTGGGCTTAGCTCAGACTTGGTGCCATGGGAACTTCTGCCTCAGGAGAAGGGGGGGGGGCAGAAGGGGGATAAAAGTGGGGAAGCTCAAAGATGAGTTAAGAGTTAGGATGTGATTGCTAAAAGAAGCCGCCTAATAGTCTTGCTACTCTTTGACTCTCCTGGCTCGTGACTCCATTCATGGAGAAGTCGGCTGGCCCAAGTCCTGATTGCTCAGCGGAAGTACCAGAGAGGGTAAGGCCCAGCCACCCCTGACCATGAGACGGTTGTAACATAGAACCAAAACAAAGAGCCTGTAATGGTAATGGGAATTTGAAGATCTCCCATGCCCCTTGTATTAGCAAGCAAACAGGTACTTAGCACCTTCTTTCAAGTTCATGATAATGCAGGTACTAAGATTCAAAACTTGTGAATCCCACAGTGGGATGAACTTGTTGACATAACAGGAAGGGGCAGAACAGGGAGGACATAATACCATATATAAGGAAAAGCCCAAGCTGAGAGAGGCCAGAACCGCTAAGGCCGAGCATCTGGAGGCTGAGCTGCTACTGCTAGAGAGAGAGGAATTGAGAACAGAACTTGTGATAGCAGAACTGAGAACTGAGAACTGAGCAGAACTGAGAACTGAGCAGAACTGAGAAGAACTGAGAAGGGAGCTCTTGTGGTGGAGGAGAACACTTGTGGTATCCCGGCACTCTATGTTTGTCTATTCTGTCTGTGTTGTTGTTTATTTGTGATACTTCCTACAGAAGCCCTGGGACCTTAGTGGAAGACCTGAAAGAGGATTTTCTGGTTGTCTGTTTACAGAAGTCCTAGAGGAGGGTTTTGGAGGTCCTGGGATTTTATTGATGATTTGTATTGACCTCTTGGACCTTGTTGGTGGGTCTGTGTTAATTTCTATACTGATGATTTGTGTTAAGTTCTCAGACCTTGTTGGTAGGTCTGTATTGATTTCACAGGCAGGTAGTGAATTGAGGATGGTGTCGGCAATATGTATGAATGTTATTGTGGCTTTGTCTTGTCTTCCCAGACACAGGAACTGTAAAGGATTTGAAATGGACTGGACACTGTGAGCTTCAACATGGAATGGGAACTGGACAAGGAACCAGAAGAAGAACTGGACAAGGAGCTGGACAAGGAACTGAGGGCTGCCTGCCCTTGAATACAGGTGGCAATTGGGCAGGTTTGGGCAGGAGTTGGGACCATAGAAGAGGAACCATGGAAGTTGAGAGCCTAACTCCAGTCAAGATGAAAAAAACCTCTACTTGGATATTTAATGCAAACTGAGAAGATCATGATTTACTGTGGCCCAGGGGTGGAGAACTTTTACCTTTGTAGTTTGTGATTGAATTAAGGATTTACTAAATGATTGAGTTTACTAAATGATTGAATTACTAAATGTATGTACTTTGTTTAAAACTATGTGACCACTTTGGTGAAAACTATGTGGCCATTTTAGTGATAAACAGTTATGCCATAACATTGTGAAAGTTGAACTATGATTTCTGCGAATGTTATGTCTAGTTTGTTACTGAATAAATAGAGAGTTCACTATACTGTGTAATCAGAGCTTGAAGCTGTTCACAGCAGTAGTCCTCTGGAAAGCTGCTCATGCTTGGCTTTACAAAGCCACAGAGAGGGGGGAAAGTAGTATGGACATAGAGACCAGAAAAGTACCTGGAATGAATGAAAAATAATGAGTAATGAAATGATAGTTTGGAAGAAAAAAAGTGAAAAGAAAGTCAATACCTTAAAACAGAAAATGGAAAACCTTATGAGAGTAACAAACTCTAAAAAACAGAATGGAGCAAATAGAAATTAGTGACTCCATAAATATATATATATTAGATAAAAGTCAAAAGATTAAAAAGTTGAAGACAACATAAGATACAAATTTTAAAGATGAAGGAAATATAACTAAAGAATCATCAGACACTTTTTAAATCATAAATTACAACAAAAAACATTAGACACCATATTTTATGAAAGCTGCTCAAATTTATTAGAACCAGAGAACAAGGTGAAAATAGGAAAATAGCATCAACAATCCCCTTACATAAGTCTAAAACTGAAACACCTAGGAATGTTACAGCCAAAATCCAAGATTTCTAATACGTGTGTGTTATACATATATAATACATACACATATGCAAATACATAAACTCATACATATACATGTACTTATGCATATGTATACACATATACATATCTATGTATATGTGTGTGTGCATACATACACACACACACACACACACACACACACACTGGGGATTCAATCTACAAATCTGCAAGTGCCAAGTTTGGGGAGTTGTTCTAGAGGTGATGCTACACCAAGAATTTCCTTCTGGATCTTGAAAGTCTCAGAAGCAAAATATTGCAGCATAAAAGATTCATTAATTAATCATTCATTCTTTCAAGGAATGTTTATTAAGCTACCAAGATGAAAAGCCCTATGCGAAGTACAACAGAGCATAATAGGTCTATATTTTTCATACTGTCTAGGAGCTTACTGATGAAAGAAGAGGAGGAGCAGGAGGAGGAAAAGAAGGAAGAAGAAGAAGAAGAAGAAGAAGAAGAAGAAGAAGAAGAAGAAGAAGAAGAAGAAGAAGAAGAAGAAGAAATACACAAATATTTCTTATATTAAGCTCATCCACTGATTTACACACACAGTCCACCCAGGAACTAATTCAAATATGTTGACTCCTTTGTTGTTTAAGCATTTCTGATTAGATATCTTAGCTTACATTCAATGCCTCTATTCAAATATGCAGATATTCACAACACCAATCTTTTAACTAAAGTGAATCATATGTAGGGCAATTCAGCCCATCATATCCCACAAATAACACATTGAAGATAAATAATACCTCAAGCCGCAATATGAAATCCCCAGCTTCTTCTTTCTGTGACCATTTTCTTATTTACTGGAAGGTTAACTCCAAGCACTCAATGTCTTTTTTTCTTGAGTGCATGGACAATGTGTTATGTATCTTTGTATCTACCCCAGAGCCTAGAAAAGTGTTTTGCAAATATTCAATGAATGATTGTTTTCATAATTGCTTTTCAAAACAGAAAGGACTGATATTAATGACTTGCACTTAACGGCTAAATTGTCTTCAGTATTAATAAGCTTATAGTCAACGTATCATTTCAATTAGCATTTTCATTTGAAACATTTGGGTTCTGATTGTTTCCTTGTTGAGTTCATTGCTACTGTGTTTCCCCGATAATAAGACCTATCCCGAAAATAAGCCCTCCCCTTACTGTGTAAGATTCCTCTAAAATAAGCCCTCCCCCGAAAATAAGCCCTATTGAGATTGCTACTGTAGTGAAGGTGATCCCCTGCGCTACATGCTACATTACGGTACCCTCTGTATGCACCGTTCCCCCCCCCCCCGGGTGAAACGCACACCGCGCTCCGAGCTGCATCCAATCAGAGCTGCAGCAGTGAGCGCGTCATCCTGTTCTTCCCCAGTGATTTGCTTGCTGGCACCATTGAGAGCAGTGCCGCGGAGGAGAGCTGAGGCAGGACAACATAAGCCCTCCCCTGAAAATAAGCCCTCTGGTGTTTTTCTTTCCAAAAAAAATAAGAGTGTCTTATTATCGGGGAAACATGGTAGGTCTTAAAGAGTCTCCACAGAAAAATCTAGACATTCTAGTCAGTGTTGACAGCAAAAGGGTCTTTTATTTGGAATTTAAGAGATGGTCACATAGCTTGACTGGAGACATTCAAGAGAACCTTGAAAAACAGGGAAGATGAACAAGAAAACAGTGAAGCCAAAGAAAGGACACCAGAGCTGTTTCCATTCCCCACCACCACCACACAGCCACATACAAATAACAAAGTCTAGTAACAGCTCACACCTCTAAACTAGTTCAGCCTGCCAAACCCAAACACCAGGATAGCAGGATGGGGAAGGGCAGGAACGGAAAACAGCCAGAGAGATCACCTGAAAGCCCATGGCACAATTGTCTTCAGGCCTTGAGAAGAAACCCACAATGGACTTTCAAGAAACTATTCTCAAGAACACCAAGCTTTCACTGGCGTTCCTAGGTCTATCTTCACTCCATGCTTCAGGATCTCTCAGGTAATTCAGATATACAATAAGAAGGAAGAGGGTCCTACTCAGATGAGTATGATTGGTTTCCACATCTGAGGTCACAAACAGGGAGATATAAATTCATTAGGAAACCGGAAATTTCTAGTTTAACTATGAAGTGTCATTGACAGTCATTTACCTAATCCTGTAGAGCAAAAATAAATAAATAAAAACTATGTGCTGAGGCCCATGTTCATTCTAGGAGCTAATGCATGTGCCACTGGGCAGAAGTGCTAAGTAAGTTTCATATTAAAAATGGTTCCCAGAGGCAGTGAGCTTTAATTCCTTAGCTCCATCTCTCTCTATGATTCAGAACTGACTTGTCATCAAGGAGTATGTGTATTTATAGATTTGCCAGCTTTAAAAAGAAAACATGTCAAGAACACCTATCCACTCATGGATGAACTCCACTTCCTTTCTAACCTGCTTATCTTTCAGTGAGTCCTGTTCCTATGATCTTGGCATAACAAACTTGGATCTCTACAGAAGCAGACAAATATACTTAGATATTATGCAGAATTTTTTGTTAGTATAGAATTGAAAGGTAAGTTGATGGCAAATAATAACAATAAAACAATGAATGAATAACAAATATCTAGAAGCCTGAGGTTCTCCTAGAAACATGAGGGTTGCCCAGACAATACCAAAGCTGTTTAAGCCTAAAAATTCTAAGGAAACACAGTGTGAGTTTGTTTAGTTCCCCATGATTACAGCCCTTGTAAGTGGACAAAGAAGTCTCCATGGTTCCTTCAGGGTTAATCCTGAGATGAAGAAGCTTAAAATTTTGAGGAATTCTGGGCCTCAGACTCTAGTTCAGCCCACAGAATGGTACTTGGACTTGTAAGAACTAAAAAACATAAAAGGGCTGCTTTCCCTGGTCTTCAATGTCTGCTTACTGTCAGGGTTCTCTTACCACATTTGATCTCAGTCAATCACAGAACAAGGTGAATGAATTCAATAGCTTGATGACTTTGACAAGGATATGGTAATGGTAACCCATTATCCCAACTTAGCATCTCACTCTGACCTTGAACACTGTACCACCCTGCTACACATATATCTCTCATCATTTATTATCGTAATTCCCTAGCCAAATCCTTGAAGCTTGTCAAAAAAGAGAGAGGGGAAGGGAGTAATAGAGCGAGTGCATAGATGATTCCATACATGGGAGGGTTCCCAAAAAGGGAGGGAACAGGTAGCAGGTAGCATGAAGAGAAAAGAGAGGAGGCAATTTTTTGAATAAGAGAAACTAGGTCCTCTTCTCCAACCTCCACCCCCAAAAATAAATTTTTCTGGACTATAACACATCAATAAAAAAATTCAAGCCACATAAGTGGGGTGATATATGTGAGGAGTTAGGACCTTATCTCCCTCAAGAATAAAAATGTCACACAGGAGGTTAGAGACACATAAAAGTTACTCGACTCAAAGACTTTCTTTTAACACCTATATTCAGTCACCCTAAAAAGATTAAACTAATAACTAACCTGATGGCAAACTCTAAAGTCTCTGACCTCTTGTCAGTCCATTCACACCTCCTTTTTTATAGGTATGTTATAGTCCAGAAAAATTTCTGCTGTTTTGGAGGGGAGAAGATTTAGTCTTTTCCTATTCAATAGATTGTCCCACACTCCTAAGAAAATGCAAATACAATTCCTGCATTGCCATACAAAGGAGTATGGCATTCCTGGCCAGGAGTAGTAGATATATTTTCAATATCAGACACATATAGACATGCTATTCAGTATATCTCAATTGCAAGGGCAGAAACATAAACCAAGATATGAAATGGCAATGAGACTTTTCTATCATAGACATATCAGATACATATATATACACTAAGTAACTTGGGGGAACTGAACTGACAACTGAGGGAAAGGGGAAGAAAGAAGGCCAGGCACAAAATATGGGGGTTATTAAGCTTGATGGAAAATGAACCATGTTTGAAGAATGGCAAAATATTTAAGTATAACTTTGAGTTGAAAAAAATAGGTGTGACAGTCTTAATGGGAAAATAACGTTCCTTCAGATCTAGGAAAGTTTTTTTCCCATTTTCCAAGGCAAAATTATAAAATAATTAATTTAAACTCTGCCCCCTTGAAACTCTGCCTAGTGGTTTGGAAGTATAAGGTTTTCTCAGACTTATTGATTGGAAGTCATTTACCCAGATAAAAAGTTGTTATAAGAAGGTACTTAGCACAGCAAATAGAGTGCTAGGCCTTAAGTCATGAAGACTCATCTTGAGTTCAAATCAGACCTCACTTACTTAGCTGTGTGACCCTGTCAAGTCACTTAAACCTGTTCATCTTAGTTTTCCCATCTGTAAAATGAGCTGGAGAAGGAAAAGGCAAACCACTCCAGTATCTTTCCCAAGAAAACTCCAAATAAGGTCACAAAGAATTGGACACTGGGGCAGCTGGGTGGCGCAGTGAATAGAGCAGCAGCCCTGGAGTCAGGAGGACCTGAGTTCAAATCCGGCCTCAGACACTTAACACAAAAACTAGCCGTGTGACCTTGGGCAAGTCACTTAACCCCAATTGCCCCTCTTGAAAAAAGGCGCAAAAAAAAAAGAATCAGACACAACTAAAACAAGTGAACAACAACAACAAAATGGAGAATCTCAGAAATGTACAAATTACACAAACTTATCTTCTCTCCCACACACTCAGGAAAGATTAACTGGAGGCAGCTTCCAAAGGACAGGAAAAAACTACCATTGCTCATCATTTCAGGATGAGTTATCATATTGTTTATTGCAAAGTAGCTTCTTGAGAACCTCATGAACCTCTTTATTCCTTAGGGTGTAGATCACAGGATTAAAGATGGGGGTGACCACAGTGTACAGCAGAGCAAAGACCTTAGAGAGAAGCTTGGAGTGAACAGCAGAGGGTGCTATATACATCACTATAAGTGTCCCATAGAAAGTAGACACCACAGCCAGGTGGGAGGAACATGTAGAGAAGGCCTTCCTTCGCCCAGTCCCTGTGGGTACTTTCAGCACAGCCACAAGGATGCGGGCATAAGAAGTCAGGATCAAACCAAATGGAATAGTTATGCAGATTACAGAGAGGAAGAATGTTGTTGCTTGCAGCACCTGGGAGTCAGAGCAGGCCAGTTCCACCACAGGCATGAAATCACAATAAAAGTGGTTGATGTGGTTGGAGTCACAGAACTTCAGCTGTGCCATTAGAGTTATGATTGGGCTACCCACTGCAAAACCAGATAGCCATGCTGCAACCACCAGACCCACACAATGCTTGGATCCCATCAGGAGTGAATAATGAAGTGGGTAGCAAATGGCCAGGTATCGGTCATAGGCCATGATAGCCAGAAGGAAGCATTCAGTTGTGACGAGGGAGCCAAAAATAAAGAACTGGAGCAAGCAACTAGCTAGGGAAATGGCTTCCTTCCTCAAAAAACCAGCTAGCATCTTGGGTGCTACTGTGGAAGTATAGAGTATCTCTAGGAGAGAGAGATTGGCCAAGAAGAAATACATGGGTGTGTGGAGGCCTGGGGAGCTAACCACAGCCACTATAATGAGCATGTTCCCCAATATGGTGCTTAAATAGACAATGGTCAAGAAAATGAAAAAGAGGAAGTGCTGGTCAGGAAGCTCAGAGAAACCAAGGAGGACAAACTCTGTGATGATAGATTGATTCCCAATGAAAGTGGTTTCCATCAAGGCAATTCAAGCTGCTTTCAAACAGAGATGAGGCTTCAAGGTATCTCAGCATGTCCTGAAGAGTCTGGGTCTGAAGTTAGTGGGGTTTGGTAAATTAAAAATGGGTAGATCTTCAGGAATCTTTATATGTACACATCCCATTTCTCTAAATTCCCAATAAACATTCCTAATTAGCTATCTCAAAATCAGCATGGCCCAAATTTGACTCAACATTCATTGGAATATAAGCATCTAGCACATTGCTTTACACATAGTAGGTATTTGATAATGCTTATTGAATTGGATTGGATCACCTCCTCTATAAAATAAGAGTTTCCCTTCCCAACTAGCCTATCTATTTGAACAGCACCACTATTCTTCCAGTCACCAAAACTCAAAATAGTAGAATCAACTTTGGCTTTTCTTTTCACTTCATCCCACAAAGGTAATGAGTCACTCAATCCTGTCAACTCACCCTGTGCAATATTTCTCATATTCCTTACTTTCAAATGAATAAAGGACTGGGCCTGAAGTTATGAGGACCTGAGTTCAAATTTAGCCTCACTAGCTGGTTATCCCTGAGCACAGTCACTTAACTTCTGTCTGCCTCTGTTTCTTCATCTGTAAAGAGGAAACAATAATAGTTCCTACCTCCCAGGATGGATGTGAGAATACAATGAGACATTTGCAAAGCACTTTGCAAACCTTGAAATACTATAGAAATGCTAGTTGTTTATTATTATTATTATTGTTATTCTTATTTTTACTCCCACTGCTCTTAAGTCTAGGCTCTAAAATTCATACCTGGGTTATTGCAGTAGTTCTGAAAGCATCTCCAAATTATGCATCATTCACTTTCAGACTAATTTTCCTTAAATATCATTTTGAGTATGTCATTCCCTTGCTAATTCATTTTAAGTGACTCAGAATTGCCTACAACTTTATATCAAGTAGAAGCCATCTTGTTGGAGATAGTGAAAATGGGGTTCATTCAATGAGGCAAGGCAATGACTAAATGATGTCATGATAGCCTCCTCTCAAAATCACAGATTTTCTGAAAAGTCATTCCCCATATTACTGCATCCCACCTTATTTGCTAGGTTACCCTGCAGTTTCTTCTGTTGTATATAGTGAGTCTAACCCTAGGTCCTTAACAATTCATCAGAAATGTAGGTTCTAAACAAAGTTAATGAAACCAAGATTTAAATGAAATAAGGAAATTGGGAAACAATTTTTACAGCCAACATCTCTCATAAAGGACTCATTTCTAAAATATATAGAGAATATAGTTTATTTTACACATAATACCTCACACTTTTGTTCTAGAGATCAAAGAATTTTTTTAATTTGGTACCTAGTAAGCTTCAAATTTCTGTCTATCTATCTATTCCTATCTAATCAAATTTCTAGGAATACAAGTCATTCCCCAATTGATAAATGGTCAAAGGATATGAACAGGCATTTTTCAGATGAAGAAATTAAAGTTATCTATATTCATATGAAAAAAATGTTTTAAAACACTATTGATTAGAGAAAATTAAATTAAAACAACTCTGAGGTACCACCTCACACTTGTCAGATTGGTTAATATGACAAAACAGGAGAATGATAAATGTTGGAGAAGATGTGGGAAAATTGGAACACTAATTCATTGTTGGTGGAGTTGTGAACTGATCCAATCATTCTGGAGAGCAATTTGGAATTATATCCAAAGGGCTATCAAACTGTGCTTACCCTTTGATTCAGCAATACCACTATTAGGTCTGTATCGCAAAGAGATCATAAAAAAGGGAAAAGGACCCACACGTACAAAAATATTTATAGCAGCTCTTTTTGTGGTGACAAAGAATAGAAAATTAAAGGGATACCCAACAATTGGAGAATGACTGAACAGGTTGTAGTATATGAATGTAATGAAACAATATTGTGCTGTGAGAAATAATGAGCAGGCCAATTTCAGAAAAACCTAGAAAGGCTTACATGAACTGATGTTCAATGAAGTGAGCAAAACCAGGAGAACATTGCACGCAATAACAGCAACACTGTAAGATGACCAACTTTGATAGACTTAGTTCTTTTCAGAAATATAATCCCAAGAGACTCATAATTGGAAAATGCTCTTCACACCCACAGAAAGAACTATGGAGTCTGAATACAGATCAAAGCATACTATTTTCTCTTTTTTTTTTCTCTCTCATGGTTTTTCCCTTTTCTTCTGATTCTTCTTTCACAACATGACTAATGTGGAAATGTTTAATACGATTGTACATTTTTGGTCTATATCAGATTGTTTGCTTTCTTGGGGAAGGGGAAGAAGGAAGGAGGAAGGAAGGTAAGGAGAAAAAAAAATTTGGAACTCAAGATCTTAAAAAAGTGAATGTTGAAAACTATGTTTACATGTAATAGGAAAAAAATAAAATACTATTAAGTGGGGGGGTAGGTGTTTTCCATCTTTAAAGAAAGTCCTATAAGATATATTTTCTTTCTTTTCTTTTTGATGACCATTGTGATGCAGAATTCACTTGTTTGGATGGCAACCCTTTGCAATGTTAGATGGCTCTATTTGTTAGGAAGTAAGACATGTTGAATCAAAATGTGTCTGGTCCCTATGACTTTTGTCCATTTATCCTAGTTCACTCTGGAAACACACAAAAATATCCAAGCCCTATTCCACCTGACAGCTTCTCAAATATTTGAAGGTAGTTATTATGCACCCCTCCCCCAAAGTCTTCTCTGCGCTAAACATTCCCAATTCATTTTAAATGATCTCCATATAACCTGGTTTCAAGGCACTTCACCCTGAAATGATAATGTACTAGTTTTTAATTGTTTCTTGAGTAATCACTTGGACATGATACTGCATTTGAGTTCTAGCCATGCTGAAGCCAACTGGACTATCTTGTAGATACTGTGCTACTCCTAATGTAGCCTAAGATTGCATTTACTTTTTTGTCTTCCATGTTACACTTTTGATTTTTACTAGTCTTTCTCTTTCTCTTAGATAATTTCAAAGTTTCCCCTATCATAGGTTGTGATTCTCCCCCATACCTCATGGATAAGTTCCAAGAAATGAGTTGCTGAATACCAAAAAAATAACTACTTGGTGGTGACAGCAAAATCTCTCCCTCTCCCCAGAGTCAGCAATATGTGTAAGTGTGATACAGAATCACCTATAATATGCAATTTGCAAAACACCAATTTGCCCTTATCAAAAGTACCTCCCATTCAAATTACAACATTAATTATTCGTTGCACTGTGTCATTGCCTTCTTCATAAGGGTCAAGTCAAAAATTCAAGGATTGGTAACACATTGAGCCTAATAACAGTAACTGGAAGCAAAGCAGTTTACATATATCACATTGGATACTCACAGCAACCCTTCAAGGCAGGTGCTATTAGTATCCTCATTTTTCAGAGAAGGAAACTGGGATTTATAAAGGCTAAATGACTCATCCAGGATCACACAGTTAATGTCTTCAAGTTCAACATTATATCCAGTGTTCCATTTTACTTTTAAACTTCCCAGAAGTTGTTTTCCATGGCAAGAACAAGTGAGTAATCATGAGAACACTGGGTTCCTGGGAATCAGGGGAAATTGGGGAGGGAGGAGAGGAGAAATACTGAAGAAGTATAAAGGATGCACAAGTAAACATATAGACAAATAAGGAGCATGGGGTAGAAAGAGTGGCTGACATTTGAACATTCTTATCTGAACTGTTTATAAGAAGGATGAATACACATAGGCACACACAGAGAGACACATAAAGGTAGATAGATAGATAGATAGATAGATAGATAGATAGATAGATAGATAGATAGATAGATAGATAGAAACATTCACTTAACAGTGAAGTAGGAGAAAAAAAGGAAGGGGAGATTAGAAGGATGATAGATTAAGGGAAGAACAACTAAGTGGCATAGTAGATAAAGTGCCAGACCTGGACTCAGGAGGACTCATCTTCCTCAGTTCAAATCCCCTATCATTTGCATAACAATTGTCTTATCTACACTTGCCTCCCTGGATATTCCTTATACTAATTATATAACAAGTATAGTGGTAGTAATGGTAGTGGTAGTGGTAGTGGTGGTGGTGGTGGTGGTGGTGGTGGTAGTAGTAGTAGTAGTAGTATAACTGGTTAGTCCAAAACTGAAATGGGTTGCCTCCAGGGCTAATAATACATTCCTTTCGGGAAACTTTGAAAAGCAGATAACATAAGTATTATTATTGTCATTTTACAGTTAAGGAACTATATGTCACTTTCTCAAGGTGACATGGTAAATAGCAGAGCCCCAGAATCCAATCCAAGTTGTTTGGCTCCCAATCCAGTGCTCTACTCCAGAAAGGCTTTAAGGTAATGATATGCTTTGTACTTCCTGGAAGAGACCAGGTAGGAACATTCGCGGGAATATTGAGAGGATATTCTTTTTTTTTTTTTTTGCTTTTTGGAGGGGCAATTAGGGTTAAGTAACTTGCAAGTCACATGGCTAGTTAAGTATTAAGTATTTGAGGCTGGATTTGAACTCAGGTCCTCCTGACTCCAGGGCCCACACTTTATTCACTGTGCTACCTAGCTGCCCCAAGAGAGTACTCTTGTATCAGGTAGAAGGCTGGACCAGATATTCACATTCATAGACTTCCAAAGTAAGAAGGGACCTGCTTTGTAACTCTATGAATGTAAAAATCATACAGATGGGGCAACTAGAGGATGAAAGGACAAATGAGATGGCAGAGGCAAGACCAATTCTATTCAAAAAGAAAAGCAGGACGAAAAATATACCCGTAGGAGTTTCTTTAAAAGTGAAGACAAAAAGTCCTTGACAAATAGGTAAAAGTTAAATAGTACAAATGCATCTATGTGTTTTATTTAGGTCAATGCTTTCCTGTTTGGTGATTTATCTTAATGGTCAAGCCATCTCCTGCTGGCTGATCAAAGATCAAGGCTGTACTCCTTGGTTTTTAACATTCACCTAGGGCAGGAGTTCTTAACCTGGAGTAGATGAATAGATTTCAGGGGGTTCAAGAATTTTCTTTTAATATCTTGAAACTGTTTTGATATAATTGATTTCCTTTGTAATCCTACATGTTTTCTTTTATGCTTTAAAATCATTATTCTGAGAAGTGATCCATAAGGCAAAAAAGGTTAAAAACCTGTGACCTAGAGAATGCAATATATTTTGTACAAAAGAAATTCAATGCACATGGGTCAGTGGAAGTGAGCCAAGGAATAACATGTTTTAATTTCTTAAATTGTTAATGCCTCCCTACCCTTTTTTGGACCTATTACCCTATGCTTTAGTAAAAAAAAAAAAAGTTGCAAACCTCTGGTCTCTAGCCTTATAAATAAACAAGAAAACATGCTGAATGTCTATTACAAGGTAGGGATAGTTGAAGGTGATTAGAAAATAGTATAAGAGGGAGAAATTAGGCATTAATTCTGGGAAGAATCTAGACTATAACTGTGGCAGGTTTTAAATAACAGGCTATGGAGTTTGTATTTTACCCTGAAAGCTACAGGGAATAAGCCAACAAAAATTCTTAAACAGGAAAATGACATAAGAATTATGTTCTAGGAAGATTATTTTGGTACTTTTGTAAGGGATAGATTAGAGAAGGGAAAGATTAGAAATAAGGGGATTGATTAAAATACTACTATAATAATCTAGGTAAGTGATAAAAATGCATGATGTGGAGAGATAAGTCAAAAGAACATAATACAAAGCAGATATTGGACAGCAAATTTCAGCACTGGATTTAGTTATAAGACTTGGGTTCAAAGTCCAGCTCTGCCACTTAGGAGATATGTGATTATGCACAAGTTACCAAACCTCAGACTTTCCATTTGGTAAATAGAGATAATAGAAATTTCTTCCCTGCCTAACTCAGAGTTGTGACAGTTAAATGAAATAATTTGCATAAAGCATAAAATGACTGATAAATGAGATATTATTGTTATCCTATTTGCTAAAATCTTCCATATAAATCCCTTCATGGGAGATTTTCTAAAATGTGAGAAAAGTGAATAATTTGAATTCCTTTTTTTTTTCTTTCAACCAAAATTTTTATCTTTTTATCCACTTCCAGGAATTTTTCGCACTTATCACCAAAAGCCCCAAGTTATAAAAAGGGAAATGGCTATGGCAGCCTCCTGACCCTGCACATCTTTAGGGAAAGTAGATATGTGGTTAGATGACTTAAAAAAATACCATTTTAATGAAGAACAATAGTGATGATAGCAACAAAAAACCAATAATAAATACTTACACTATGCCTTCAGAACAGAAGTAAAGAAGAACCTATCTGAAGAAGTCATACCATGTTCATTTGGGTAACATATAGAGAGCCTGGCCAATCCTTTAAAAGGGAGAAACTTACCTCTCCAGTATTAGTGAAATTGATTCTTATCCAGAGTCAGGAGAATTTAAAAGATGGCCTTTCAAATTCCCTGCCCATAGTATCACTCAAAAAATCTGTAATTTCAAGCATTAAGGGATTGATACATGAATTGGGAACTTACCCCAAATAACTCTTCATTCACTTAACACAGAGACCATGAAGAGAAAATAATGCTCTATGTACTTTGGGAAAACAAACAAAAAAATTGAGAACCTTTGGCATCAGATTCCTTTTCCATAAGTCCATCCTGAAAGGACACACAGGTGCCAAAATGTTGAAGCTTTGCTATCACCTGGGTAAGACCTGTACTCAAAAAAAAATATCCCTACTTTCTTCCAGCCTCATCCCTTCATTTTCCACCTCCTATCCAAGTGATATACATTATGATGATGAGTTGTGAATGTCTCCCAATCTACTGTGTCTTTTTATCTTGTCTTTTTATCACAAGAAGGGCTTTTCATTTAGGCTGCCAATTGCTAAGAGGGCAGATGGGCCTCTGAGGAACTAATTACATATTCACTAGGTACTGATCATAATTGAATGAGGACAAACAGCCACATACAGGGGCCCCTTAAGTTTTCTATCTTTTTCCAGAAGATATGCTGGAGCTCTAGACCAGACTATATAGGGAAAGCAAGAACCAACAGAACTTTCCCAGGTCTTCCTCTCCATTCCTACAAGACCTAATCCTCTCTTCTCCACCATTGACCAATGCCTAAGTCATGGAGTCTTTTTAGTCACTCTCTCTCTCTCTCTCTCTCTCTCTCTCTCTCTCTCTCTCTCTCTCTCTCCCCCTCTTCCACCACACAGACTTAGAATGTAAGTTAATTGCAACTTGTTTCATTATTTAAGCATCTAACATAGTGCCTGAAGCATAGTAGGTGCTTAAAAATATTATTTATTTACATTTTTTTTGCTTTTTGGAGGGCAGTTAGGGTCAAGTAACTTGCCCAAGGTTACACAGCTAGTTTTTTTGTGTGGGTGTTAAGTGTTTGAGGCCGGAACTGAACTCAGGTCCTCCTGACTCCGGGGCTAGTACTTTACTCACTGTGCCACCTAGCTGCCCCTTAATATTTTTTTAATTGATTGGTTGACTTCCCAAACACCCCACAATGGTTCAAGTAGAAATCTAGGGTCTCAAATAAATACATCAGTAAGAATCTACTTGACTCTTGTAGTAAAATAAACAGCTCATCAGAACTACTGTAATTCAGGGGCTGCTTAGATGGAATTTATGCCTTTGGGGAGAAAGAGAAAGGAGGTAGCTGGCATATCACCTACAGAATAAAGTCAGAATTAATTATCATTATCATCATTGCCATAGTCAAAATGTTAGTAATAATAGGTCATGTGCAGCAGCTTATGCTTTTCTGTTTCTAGTTTGATGAGCATTTTTTAATGAAAATGAAGGAATGAATTATGTTAAATGCTTACTGTGTGCCAAGCACTGTACTAAATGCTTAGGATACTAATAGAAAAAGCAAGATCATACTCTAATAAAGGAGAAACAATATATCTAAAAGAGTTCAGCTACATAGCAGATGGAAAGGCCCAGAAATCCCAAGGGTCATGCAGATGTCAGGGCCCAGAGATCCTCAGTATATATCAGTAGGTCCAATGGAAGTAGTGGTCTAGAGTAGGACCAAGGCAGATGGTAAAGCTTAAGAGGTCCAAAGGACACAGTGACAAGAGAGGTAGTATTCCATCTCACCTAAAGAGTTAAAGGGGTCTGGGTCCCTAGGTCAGGAGAAGGGAGAGCAAAAGGGCAGAAAGGGATCAATGTTCGACTTCCCACTCAACTGATTTCAGAGTACCAAACCCAGGTTTTCCTGATTCCAAGACTGATCACTACTCCATGCTGCCTCTCATCACAATTTGACAGAAAAGGAAACTGAAGTGATCACATTCACATTGATGCTTAGTGGCAGAACTGAGACACAAACCAAATCATCTGACTCCCAATCCACCACAATATCTCACTACACTAAACAGGTTCTG
Source organism: Petaurus breviceps papuanus (assembly GCF_028583685.1). Taxonomy (NCBI): domain Eukaryota; kingdom Metazoa; phylum Chordata; class Mammalia; order Diprotodontia; family Petauridae; genus Petaurus; species Petaurus breviceps. The sequence goes on from NW_027187367.1 coordinate 2,754,823, forward strand.
GATGGAAGAACTGGAGGGAATGAGCCTCACAGGAGTAGAGGATGCTGAATTATAGAAAGTCTATAAGTGTCAATGAGGTATAAAGGGGTAGGCCTACTCCTCATCAGTACTATAGAAGCTGGGGAGAAGATTTATCCTGGATTAGAGAAGTAATCCAATGATTTATGTAGTGAGTCGGTTACCCTAAGTACAAAAAGATGGAAGGATAACGAAAGGAAAAAGTCTAAGATGAAGGGAAATAATTTTAGCAACAGAATATAGCAATAGAAGGGAAGGAGAGAGAAAGATAGGGACTCTGCAGAGGTAGGGCTGGGGTGAATGAGAATGAAGAGGTAAAGAGGAGTTTCAGAGGAAGGATGTTTTCACTAGGCAGCCTACAGCTCTGAATCATAGTGCCTCTGTTAAAATGTTCCCTTTTCCACCCTTCCAAAGCCCCACAAGAAGTAATCAACATTGATTCTTCTCAGAAACATGATTCAGAAAGAAAAAAAAGGATGAAGCTTTCTGGACTCTTTCTGAGATAATCAATTTGCTCACCAGTCTGAATAAGCAGCACTACTAATAGTTCCATTGGAGACCCTGGCTTTGTGATAGAGGAAGGCTCAGACAATGTTGATTTTCTCACTCTTCCCAGGTTTTGGTTTGAGACTCAGTTCAGGTGATGAGAGGACTGGTATCCGGGAGCTCAACTGATATGGAAGACTGAAGCATTGATTTTCTTCAGCAATGGTACATTCAGGGACTAGAACTGAGGCATTGTTGATTTTCTCACCCTCCCAGGTTTTAGTTTTGAATTCTTTCTGGTTGACAAAATTATAACCTGTGTCAGCGCTTCCATGGTTATGGAGTAGTAAAAAATTTCTGGTTTGTGTGTTTTTTAATTCTTCCTAGTAAGCAATAGCACCTCTGATGAAAACCTCAATTCTGTGGTAATGGGAGGATGTTATTCCACTTTAGTTCTTGTATGTATGTTCCCATCTAGCTATCCAGAACAAATGGAATAAGAAACCATCCCCCATGGCCAAAGGATCGTTGCACACAAAGAACACAGGACTATTATGGAGTTAGCATGGGTTATGCAACTCAGGTGTGGAAGTAGCATGGAGAATAACCACCCCTGCAACAAGTAGGCACATGCTGCTGCCCATATGTGCAGTTAATTGTATTAATTTGCATTTCTCCAATAAATAGTGAGCAATAGAGCATTTCTTTTCATTTGGCTATAGATAGCTTTAACTACTTCATCTGAAAACTATTCATATATTTTGATCACTTATTTATTGGGCAATGCCCTTATTTTTATAAATTTGATTCAGTGTTCTCTATATGTTTAAGAAATGAGACCTTTATGAAAGAAAATTGATTCAAAAATTTTTTCATGGTTACTACTGTTAACTGTATTTCCCTCCATCCTATTATTCCCTCACCCTATTTTTTCTATTCTTTCCTTTCACCCTGTCTCTCCTCAAAAGTGTTTTGCTTCTGACTGCCCCCTCTTCCAAACTGACCTGCCTTCTATCATCCCCACACACACACACACACCTTTATCTTATTCCATTCCTCTGCTGCTTTTCTGTAGGGTAAGATAGATTCCAATACCCAATTGAGCATATATGCTATTCTCTCTTTGATCCAATTCTGATGAGAATAAAGTTCACTCACTCCTTTTTATCTCTTCCTCTTCCCCTGTACTATAAAAGTTCTTTCTGGACTCTTTTATAGGAGGTAATTTACCCCAATCTACCCCTCCCTTTTCCCTCCTCATCCCTTAATTTTATTTTTTTAGATATAATCCCTTCATATTCAGCTCACACCTGTGCCCTCCGTCTATATATACTCCTTCAATCTGACCTAATAATGAGAAAGTTCTTATGAGCTATAAGTATCATCTTCCCAGGTAGGAATGTAAGCAGTTTAACCCCATTAAGTACCTTAAGAGTTCCCTTTCCTGTTTACCTTTTTATGCTTCTCCTGAATCTTCTTTTTGAAAGTTAAATTTTCTGCTCAGATCTGCTCTTTTCATCAGGAATGCTTGAAAGTCCTCTATTTCATTGAATATAAATTTTCCCCCTGAAAGATTATACTCACTTCTGCTTGGGTAGGTGATTCTCAGTCATAATTCAAGCTCCTTTGCCCTCTGGAATATTATATTGCAAACACCCTAGACTTTTAGTATAGAAGCTGCTTTTTTTCAGTGAGTTTTTGAACTTTTTTTTGCATTTGTCCAATTCTACTTTTTAAGGCATTATTTTCCTCAGTGAATTTTTGTGCCCCTTTTTCCACTTGGCCAATTCTGCTTTTTAAGTCATTTATCTCCTCACTGGCTTTTTTGACTTCTTTAACCATTTGGCCTAGTCTGTTTTTTAAGGTACTTTTTTCTTCCGTATTTTTTGTGTCTTCTTTACCAAGCTATTGTATTAGTAATATAATTTGAAGATGCCCTTGTATTGGTAAGCCATCCCAGAGCTTGTGAATCCCACAATGGATTCACTTTGGGGATGGACTTGTTGACATGATGGGAGGGAGCTGAACAGGGAGGAGCTGGTACCATGTATAGGGAAACGTCCAAGCTGAGAGAGGCCAGAACTTCTGGGACCAACAGTGTGGAGACAGAGAGAGAGAGAGAGAACTTTCAGAAGCCAGAGTTGCTGAGAGAGAGAACTGACAGATGGAGCTGCCCAGGACTTCTGAGGGCTGGTTGGAGCTGCCAAGAACTGAGGAGGCATGACTGTGGTGCCGATACTTTGTCTGTCTATTTTGATGTTACTTTGTCAGATTTGCTTTTTGATAGAGGCCTCAGACCTTGTTTTGGGGTCTATGTTGATTTCATAGGCAGAAAGTGAATTTATGAGAATGCCGGCAATGTGTGTGAATGTTATTGTGGCCTTGTTGAGCTTTGTCTTCCCAGGAACAGAAACTGTGGGAAGGGGAACCATGGAAACTGAGAATCTACCTAGGGTCAAGATGAAAAGATATATCCTTGGGTACTTAATGTTGACTGATGATATTGTAACCTAGTTGTGAACTAGGGGTGGATGGCCTTTGTGCTTTATGATCGACTAAATGAATGTACTTTGTTTAAGAAGGAAGACTTTTTGATTGAAGAGATTAAAACAGTGTGACCTAGGGGTACACTTTGTGATTGACTAAATGAATTTACCTTGTTTAAAAGATAGTTAACCTTTGTACTTTGTGATTGAATTGAGGACTTGCTAAATGATTGAGTTACTAAATGAATGTACTTTGTTTAAAACGATGTGACCACTTTGGTGAGAACTACATGGCCATTTTAGTGTTAAGTTGTTGAGTTGTGACATAGTGAATGCTGTATTTTGATTTTCTGTGAATATTTTGCCTTAATTTGTTACTGAATAAATGGAGAGTTCACTATGCTTGTAATCAGAACCTTGGAGGTTGTTCACAGCAGCAGTCCTCTGGGAAGCTGCTCATGCTTGGCGTTACAGCTGTTGACTCATTTTTCATGATTGTCCTGCATCACTTTCATTTCTCTTCCCAATTTTTCCTCTACCTCTCATACTTGTTTTTTAATATCCTTTTTGAGCTCTTCCATGGCTTGAGATCAATTCATATTTTTCTTGGAGGCTTTGGATGCAGGAGCTTTAACTTTATTATGTTCTTCAAAGTTTGTGCTTTGATCTTCCCTGCCACCATAGAAACTTTCTATGGTCAGAATTTTTTTCTGTTGTTTGTTCATAATTCCAACTTGTTACTTAACTTGTTAATTCTTTGTTAAAGTAGGGGTCTAGGGGTGGCTACGTGGCACAGCAAATAGAACACTTGGCCTGGAGTCAGGAGGACCTAAGTTCAAATCCAGCCTTAGACATTTAACACTTACTAACTGTGTGATCTTGGGCAAGTCCCTGCCTTCCCCTCTCCAAAAAAAGCAAATATATATATATAATAAAGTAGGTCCCTGCTTCCAGGGTGAAAAGGCATACTGTCTCAAGCTTCATGGGGTTTGGTGTTTGTGTACCCATTTTCAGAGATACTTCTAGGGAACTGTAAGTTTTTAGGTCTTCTAAATTGATATGATCTAAAGAGAGGTTTTTATTACTCTCTTGACCTGGGCTATGGTCTGCAAGTCACCACAAGCACTTTTTTCTGCCCTGGAACTGTAACAAGGTCCAAATGAAATGGGTTAATATTTACAGAAATAGAAAAACTTCTATTAACAAAGCAAGAAATAGAGAATTTTAAAAGCTCAGTCTCAGAAAACATAAATTGGACAAATGTATAAGAACAAGAGACATTCCCTGAATAGTCAAAGGATATAAATAGATTTTCAATGAAGAAATTCAAGCTATCGATAAGCCTATGAAAAATTAATCAAAATAATTTATTGAGAAAGACAGATTAAAACAACTTTGAGGTTTTACCTTATAACCATCAGATTTGCAAAAATTAATTTTTTTTATAAAAATGACAGTTATTGAAAGGGCTGTAGGAAAACAGGTACACTAATGCACTCTTGGTATAGTTGTGAATTGGACCATTGATTCTGGAAAACAATTTGGAACTATTGACCCAAAGGTTTACTATGCATAATCTTTGATCCAGCTATACTACTACTAAGTATATACCCCAAAGTCATCAAAGAAAAATGAAAAAGACCCATATGTAAAAAAAATATTTATATAAGTTTTCTTTGTTTTAGCAAAGAACTGAAACTGAGGTGGATTAACAAACTGTGGTATATGAATGTAATGGCATATTATGTCACCATAAAAAATTAGGAAAGAAATGTTTTCGAAAAAGGCACCTAGAAAGACATGATAGAGTGAAGTGAGCAGAACTAAAAGTATAATTTATATAACAACATTGTAAAGAAAAACAATTTTGAAAGACATGAGAAATCTAATCAGTGCAACAATCAATTACAATCCCAGAGGACAAGTGAAATATGTAAATATGTAAAACTCTGTTTTATTATGTATATGAAAATACTTATTTTGGTTTGTGTTTATTAATTTCAGAGTAAAAGTGGGAAAAAGAAATTTGAACAAACAAAAAAATTCAATAACTAATGGATTTACAAATGAATTCTATTGAACATTCAGGAAACAACTAATTTTGAAGTTAGATAAACTGTTTGCTAACCTTGAATGAATAAGTGAAAAATCATTAATTTAGTGCTTACTATGTACAAAGTACTGTGCTAAGCACTTAAGAAAAAAATAAATAATACATTTCCTGTTCTCAAGGAACTCATATTAGAATGGCAGGGGATAGGGGAGTGGCAACACATATGGAAAGTTTCATATGCAAGTCAAATACAAAGGTCACATGGTCCTTAAGTTAGAAAGGCAAAGGAAAAAACAGTACCCTTCTTTTTTTTTTTTTTAAAGCAATCGGGGTTAAGTAACTTTCTCAAGGTTATACGGCCAGTTATTTCTGGGTGGGTGCTAAGTGTCTGAGCCCAGATTTGATCCCAAGTCATCCCGACTCTGGGGCCAGTGCTCTTACTCACTGTGCTACCTGGCCGCCCCAATAGTACCCTTCTTTAATTTCATTTCCACTGAAAAATATCTGACCAATTTCTGCTATTGGATGATTTTACACTGGCAAGAACCATGGGGACAAAGATTGTCTTTTCTGAGTATTCAGTAGCTGTGACTGTAGCACCTACAGGAGGAGATTCCTTCATTGACATAGGGGTTACTTCACAAGATGATGGCTACATGCACTGTGCCAAAAGTAATGTTATTTCCAAAATTCGTCAGTTATGGTCCCAGCTTGTCTCCATCAAATTCTGAGGGAAGATAGTGGTCAAAATGATAGTAGTAGTTTAATTTGCCTGCCACTTGCTGTCTTTCCCTCAGGGTGTCTTGTGTATTAGCTAGACTAGATTGCCTTCCCTGTTGGTGACAGTAGTTGAAAGCTGGTGGGAATGGTTGGCCCTTTCTACATAAGATTTGCTTCCCCAAATGATGGCTATGAGGTCTGGATCAGAAATAGGGCTGGTCATCTAGAGGAACCTATTACTCTCAGGTTCCCTATGCTGTTGATGGTCAGAGGTTGCTACTGGTTGTGATGAGGAAGATGGACCCCATCTCCAAAATGATCCCTTCACTTAATGGTGGTCCCAGGGGCTGGGCTGGAAGCAGATCTGATTTAGCTGAACATTGCTACTATATTCTCTGGGTATCAAGGATCTTTCCAAATTCGTCTCACAATACAAATATGGTCTTGATCATTAAGGCAGAAAAAGAAAAATATATAGGCTAATATCCCTAATAAATATATTGGGAGAAAAGAGATAAGGACAGGAACTGCAAATCATGGTTTTATTTGCCACTAGGAAATTTCATTCACTAGGAAATCCTAGGACAGAAAATTACCCTTACCAATGCAGATTTGTCACTTTCTCTGCAATTTGTAGTCTTACAGATTTACTTAAAGTACTAAACGATTAAATGACTTGTCCAGGGTCACCACAGCCAATATGGAACAGAGATGGGATTTGTACCCCCTGTCTTCCTGGCCTGAAGGTCAGTCTCTATACCATGAACTATACTGCCTTTAATTAACGTAAAAATATTAAACAAAATATAAATATGTTATTGCAATATATGAAAAGTTTACAGATTATGATGAGGTTGAATTTTTGGCATTGCAGTACTTCCTGCAGCTACAGATCACATTTCCACGTCTTAGTAGAAAGTCTACATGAATTGTTTTGACCCAAAACATTTCATCTTGTTATCAAATGGTACGTAGATGAAGTTCTGGGGCTAGAGTCAGAAAGACCTAAGTTCAAATCCAGTCTCAGACACTTACCAGTTGTGTGACTCTAGGAAATTCTCTGTGTGGCTCAGTTTCCTCCATTCTAAAATAGGAATGATAATAACACCTACCTTACAGTTGTTGTGAGGATCAAATGAGATAATATTTATTAAGTAATTACTTAATACAATGTCTAGCAAGTAGTTGTTGGTTGGTTATTACCTTTCATTCTCAAAGAGGACCAAAATAACATTACTATGTTGAGATGAAGGTATAGTGTGTCCAACCAATACAAGCTCACAATCAATACTAAAGTTCTTCAGAGAGACCTTGAGAGACTTCTGACCTCTTTGTGAGCATCTGCCTTGTGTAAGTTCTCAGTAAAATAGTCTTTTAGGCAAATATATCTTAGGCATTTGAACAAAGTGGTAAGCCCATTGGAGTTGCAATCTCTGCAGGAGAATTTGAATACTTAGCAGTTCAACTTAAGAAAGGAACCCAGTGTCCAGCATCTTATCTTGCCAGGTGATCTTCAGAATTTTCCTAAGACATTTTAAATAGAAGCAGTTCTGTTTCCTGGCATGGTTCTGATATACTATCTAGGTCTGACAGGCATACAACAATGAGGTCAGCACAATGACTCTATAGACTTTCAGACTGGTAGCAGTCTAATACCTCTTTTCTCCCATACTTTCCTTTGGAGCCTCTGAAACACTGAACTGGCAATCTATATGTACATCCTGGGAAAAGTATACTGCCAAGGGAAGTTAACTTATCCACCACATTCAAAATTTTTCCATTTGCTGTAACCAACAGTTCCACATATGAATGGGATGGTGCTGGCTGGTAGAGAACCTCTGTTTTCTTGCTGTTCATTGTTAGGCCAAAATTAGCACAAACAGTAGAGAATCAATCCATACTTTGTTGCATCTCAGTCTTAGAGGCTGTATTGAATACACTATCATCTGTGAACAAAAAGTGATTCAACTCTCCCTCCACTTTGGTCTTGACTTATAGCCTTTTCAAGTTAAATAATTTATCATCAGTGGGGCAGCTACCTTGATGCTGTTTTCTGCAACATCCCAGAAAACATCATACTAAAAAAACATGATAGCAAGCACATAACCCTGTTTCATTATACTGGTGACTAGGAAAGTTATCTAGAACCTGGGCAACCATGTTGTCATGAAACTAATGTACCATATTGATTTACTTTTCTGGGCAACCAAATTTTATCACAATTTTCCACAAGCCCTCACAAATGACAGTGTTAAAGGTCTTTGTTACATCTATGAACATTGTATAGAGACCTCTGTTCTGTGCCTGGAATTTAGAGGAGCTTAATAGGTACCAAATTAAAAAAGAAATTTTTTTCTTGATCTCTAGAGCAAGATCGTGAGGTATTATGTGTAAAATAAACTACCTCTTTCTGAAGCTACACTGGCTCTCAGGTAGATGACTAACTTCTATGTGAAAGATCAGTAGGATTCTGGCAAGAATTTTGCCAGCAATGACTAAGAGAGAGATCACCAACCCACCCACCCCCATGATTGTCACAAGATAATCTATTTCCCTTTCCTTTATAGGGACATAACAATAGAAATGTCCTTGAACTTCTGGGAGATAACTTCTTCTTGCCATGTAACCCGGAAAATTTCAGTCAGCTTTTGTATGAGCATTGGACCCCCTGCCTTATAAATCTCAGCTGTAATAGAATTAGCACCAGGTGCTTTGCCACATGAGAAGAGTCTATTGGCATTCAAAATCCTTTCAGTTGGAGTTCAGCTAGAGAGGAATTGACTTCAACTCAAGGTAAACAATCAGTGGTTTCAATATTGATTGACCACAGTCTGTTGAATCTACTCTGGGAGTGTTCAGTCATATCTCTCCAGGATCATGTCTTTATCATTATCAATGTGGCTCCATCAGCATCATTGAGATGCACCATAGGTCTCTGGTTCAAAAATACCTTTCAGGGCAACATAGAAGTGTTTTGGATTGCTACTATCAATGTAAAACTGAACATCATCAGCCTTCTTATTGAACCTTGAAAGTTTCATTTGCCTTTACTTTTGATGGAGCTAAATGCTACCTTAGAGACAGACAAACTATCCTGCTGGTAAACCCCATGCAATTCTTGTTTTCCCACTTAGCATCTTCAGAATTTCTCCATCATTTTCACCAAGCAAATCTTGATATTTGCCAGTGTTCTGGCCCAGATTAGTAAATGTAGCATTGTTCACCAAATTTCTGAAAGTTGTCCACTTTTTTCTGCTCCACTGTTGCCTCCACTGTTGGCTCAGCTTTCCCTCAAGTTAACAACAAACTGTTCCCACTCAGAGGAGTGCTCTAATCTATTGACATTAAGTCTTCTGGTAATCACCTTGCCTTTGGGGCCCCAGTTTTTTTTTTTAAATGTATTTAGCATTTTATTTTCCCCATTTACATGTAAAAACAATTTTTAACATTCACTTTTAAAACTCTAAGTTCCAAATTCTCTCTCTCTCTTCTCTCCCTGCCCTCCCACCCCACCCCCATTGAGAAGGCAAGTAATTCAATAGAGGTTATTCCTGGGTAATCATGCAAAACATATACATAATAACCATGTTGTGAAAGAAAACATAGACAAAAAAAACACAGGAAAAATAAAGTGGAAAAATGTACGGTTCAATCTGTATTTAGATACCATTAGTTCTTTCTCTGGGGATGGATAACATATTTCATCATAAGTCCTTCAGAGTTGTCCTGGATCATTTGCTGAGAATAGCTAAGCCATTCACACCTGCTCATGTTACAGAATTGCTATTACTTTGTACAGAGTACATTTCACTTTGCATCAGTCCATGCAAGTCTTTTCAGGTTTTTCTGAGACCATTCTGCTCACTCATTTCTTAGCCAGTAATAAATAGTTTTGATAATTACTGCTTTATAATGGAACTGGTATGACTAGCACATTGCCCTTTACAATTTTTTAATTAATTCCCATTATAACCTTGACTTCTTGCTCTTCCAGATGAATTTTGTTACAATTTTTCTAACTCTATAAAATATTTTTTGGTAGTTTGATTTGTATGGGACTGAATAAGTAAATGAATTTAGGTAAAATTGTCATTTTATTATATCATTTCAACCAATCCACAAGCAATTGATATTTTTCCAATAGTTCATATCTGACTTTATTTATATGAAAGGTCTTTTATAATTGTGTTCATACATTTCCTGAGTTTATCTTGTCAGGTAGACTCCTAAATGTTTTATATTGTCTACAATTATTTTAAATGGAATTTCTCTTGGGGTGACTTGGTGGCAGAGTGAATAGAGTATCAGCTCTGGAGTGAGGAGTACCTGAGTCCAAATTCTGCCTCAGACACTTAACACACACAAACAAAAACTAGCCATGTGATCTTGGGCAACTCACTTAACCCCAATTGCCCTACTTTCCCCCCTCCAAAAAACAAAAAAAAATGGAATTTCTCTATGTCTTGCTGCTGGGCTTTGTTGGCAATATATAGAAAGACTGATGGTTTATGTGGATTTATTTTATATCCTGCAACTTTGCTAAAGTTGTTAATTATTTCACTTAGTTTTTTAGCTGATTCTCTAGGATTCTCTAAGTATATCATCATATCATCTTCAAAGAGTGATAATTTCTTCTTTGCCTTTTCTAATTTCTTTCATTTCTTTTTCTTCTCATTGCTAAAACTAACATTTCTAGTACCCTATTGACATCCTTGCTTCACCCATCATCTTATTGGGAATGCTTCTAGCATTTACATATTACCCTTTACATATAATGTTTGATGATGTTTTTAGATAGATACTACTTACAATTTTAAGGAAAACTCCATTTATTTCCATTCTCTCTTGTGTTTTTTTAGGAATGTGTGTTGTATTTTGTCAAAAACTTTTTAGGCATCTATTCAGATGATCTATTATTTGTTAGTTTCTTTATTAATATGGTCAACAATGCTGATAGTTTCCCTAATATTAAAACAGCTCCACATTCCTAGCATAAATCACACCTGATCATAGTGTATTATCCTCAGGATAAATTGCTGTAATCTCTTTGCTAATATTTTATTTAAATTTTTTGCATCAATATTCATTAGGGAAGTTGGTCTACAATTTTCTTTCTCTACTTTGGCTCTTCCTGGTTTAGGTATCAGCACCATATTTGTATCATAAAAAGAATTTGGTAGGACTCCTTCTTTACCTAGTTTTCCAAATAGTTTACATAGTATTGGAATTAATTGTTCTTTAAATGTTTATTAGAATTCACTTGCAACATCTGATCCTGGAGATTTTTTTCTTAGGGAGTTCATTGATGATTTGTTCAATTTATTTTTCTAAGATGGGGGCATTTAAGTATTTTATTTTCTCTTCTGCTAATCTGGGCAATATACATTTCATTAAATATTCTCCACTTCACTTAGATTGTCAGATTTATTAGCAAAAATTTGGGCAAAATGGCTCCTAATCATGGCTTTAATTTCCTCTTCTTTGGTGTTGAATTTACCATTTTCATTTTTGATGCTGGTAATTTGATTTTCTTTTTGTAAATCAAATTAACCAAAGGTTTATCTATTTTTTAATAAAACTAACTCTTAGTTTTATTAGTTCAATAGTTTTCTTCCTTTCAATTTTGTTAATCTCCTTGAACTTTCAGAATTTCTGATTTGATATTTAATTTGGTGATTTTTTAAATTTATTCTTTTCCTAGCTTTTTTAGCTACATACTCAATTAACTGATCTCTTCTTTCTCTGCTTTCTTCATGTAAGCATTTAGGGATATAAAATATCCCCTAAGAACTGTTTTGGCTGCATCCCATAAGTTTTTGTTTGTAGTCTCATTATTATTGCTCTCTGCTGAAATTAGTGATTGCTTCATTATCTGATGTTTGACCTACTCATTCTTTAGCATTAGATTATTTACTTTCCAATTAATTTTTAGTCTATCTTTGTATGGCCCTTTATTACACATAATTTTATGGCATCATGACCTGAAAAGGATGAATTTAATATCTCTACCTTTCTGCATTGGATTGTGAAGCTTTTATACTCATTTTTTTGTGTGTGTGAATGTCATGTACAACTGAGAAAAAAGGCATATTTTTTCTATCCTCAATTTTTTCCAGAGGTTTGTCATAGCTAACTTTTCTAAAATTATATTCACTTCCTTAATTTCTTTCATGTTTATTTTGTGGTTGGATTTATCTAGAGCTGAGAGGTTGAGGTCCCCCACTAGAATAGTTTTGCTGTGTATTTCTTCCTGTAACTCACTTTACTTCTCCTCTAAGCTCTGGATGCTATACTATTTGGTGCATATATGTTCAGTATTTATATTGCTTCATTGTCTATGGTACCTTTTAGCAAAATATAGTTTTCCTCCTTGTTTTTTTTAATTAGATCTATTTTTGCTTTGTTTTGTCTGAGATCAGGTTTGCTACCCCTGCTTTTTTTCTTCAGCTGAAGTATAATGTATTCTATTCCAGCCTTTTACCTTTACACTGTGCATATCCCTCTGCTTCAAATGTTTCTTGTAAACAGCATATTGTAGGATTATAGCTTTTAAGGAACTCTGATATCTATTTCCATCTGATTGGATAATTCATCCTATTCCCTGTTTATGCTTTTCTCTCTTCTTTCACCCTGTCTCTCCTCACCAGTGTTTTGCTTCTGACCACCACCTCCCTCAATCTGCCTTCTCCTTTATCTGGGCTTCCCTTTTATTCTCCTTTCCCCTCCTCCTTCTTCCCTCCCTTCTACCAGTCCCCCCTTCCCTTTTCTTTTCCCTTTCTCCTACTTTCCTATAGAGTAAGATAAATTTCCATGCCAATTGAGTGTGTATGTTATTCCTTCTTTAAGCTAAATCTGATGAGAATAAAGTTCAAACAATGCTCTTCCCTTTCCTTCTTTCTTCTACTGTAATAGGTCTTTTGCACCTCTTCACATGATGTAATTTACCCTATTCTACCTACCCCTTTCCTCTTCTCCCAGTACAATCCTTTTTTTGCCCTTTAATTTTATTTATATCATCATATCTACATCAACATATATCCACACCCTCTGTCTACATACACTTCTTCCAGCTGTGCTAGTAAGAGGCCGAGTTCTCAAGAGTTACAAGTATTTTCCTGTGGGAGGATAGAGACAGATTAATCTTATTGAATAACCTATTTTTCTTTCCCATTTACCTTTGTATGCTTCTCTTGCATCTTGCATTTGAATATGGAATTTTTGTTCAGCTCTGGTCTTTTCATCAGGAAAGTTTGAAAGTCCCTTATTTCACTGAATGTCCATCTTCCCAAAAAGATTATGCTCAGTTTTGCAGGGAAGATGATAACTGGTTGTAATCCAGGCTCTTCTGCCTTCTGGAATATCATATCGCAAGCCCTCTGATCCTTTAATCTAGAAGCTGATAAGTCCTGTGTAATCTTGACTGTGACTCCTTAATATTTGAATTGTTTCTTTTTGGTCACTTGTAGTATTTTCTCCTCAATCTGATAATTCTGGAATTTGGCTACATTATTCCTTGGAGACTTCATTTGGGGATCTTTTTCAGGAAGTGATCACTGGATTCTTTCAATAACTATTATGCCCTCTGATTCTAAGACATAAGGGCAATTTTCCTTGAAAATTTTTTGAAAGATGCTAAACTTTTTGACCATGGTTTTCTGGTTGTACAATAATTGTTAAGTTATCTCTCCTAGGTCTATTTTCCAGGTCAGTTGTTTATCCAATGAGATATTTTGCATTTTATTCTATTTTTTCATTCTTTTTATTTTGTTTGACTGATTCATGATGTCTCATAGAGTCATTAGCTTCCATTTGCTCAATTCTAATTTTTAATGAATTATTTTCTTCACTTACCTTTCATACCTCCTTTACCATTTAGTCAATTCTACTTTTAAAGGAGTTGTTTTCCTCAGTGTATTTTTTTCCATTTAATCAATTCTATGTTTTAATGAATTGTTTTCTGAAACAATTGACTAAAGTCAATTTTTTGTGCTTCATTTTTCCAGGTTGTTTGCCTATTTTTTTTCATAATTCTCCTGCATAACTATCATTTTTCTCATTTACTTGATTTTTAAAATCCTTCTTGAGCTCTTCAAAGAGGACTTTTGGGGCTTGAGACCAATTCATATTCTCTTAAGGCTTCACATATAACATTTTGACATTGTTGTCTTCTTCTGAGGTTCAGTTTTGACCTTCCCTGTTGCCATAATAGCTTTCTATGTTTGGAGCTCTTTGGGGGGTTTTGCTCATTTTTTTAAATTGAGCTCTGCTCTGGGTCACAGGGCCCAAGCTTCTTGTGCTGGAGATCAGAGGTCTAGTCACTGACTTTCTGCACAGGGGTCTCCAGTCCTGGCAGCTTGCCCACTGTGCTGGGGTGGCCCAGTCTAATCATGCCTCTTGTGTCAGAGTTCTGGAGCTGGAAATTTGCCTTCTGTGCTGGGACTGAGGGCCTCACAGCTTGTCTGCTATTAGCCTGCTGATACAAGACCAAGGGGCCTTGGTTGCCTATCTGTGCTGTAGCAAAGAACCTCCCACATGCTTACCCAGACACCATTTGCACTGGGCTGTGCTCCCCTTTTACTCAAATGAGACAGACCTTTCTGAAATCCTTTTAAGTTATCTTAAACTGGAAAATGTTTCACTCCATTTTTTTGTGGGTTCTGTCTCTCCAGAATCTATTTACAGTCATGATTTAATGTTGTTTCTAAGGGAAACTGGGGAGAGCTCAGGAAACTTCCTGGCTTCTCTCTGCCATCTTGCCTTGGCTTATGAGAATGTTTAATCCATATTTTCAATCTTTAACATGATGTCATCCTTATTTTCTTTTTGGGGAAAATCAATACCATTGCCTCCCTAATCATCACCTTTTGTATAGTCTTGTACTAAGCTGTGGAGTGGTCATGAGAAGTATAAGACTTCCTTATCCTGGAAGCCATGAGGAGACAGGAACCATGTGGCCCATGAAAAACCATAAGAACACTTAAACATTAACATTACCAAGAAGTATAAGTGAATAGGGTGCAAATTGAACACTTCCAAGCTAAATGGAAACCTATCAAAATGGGGCAAATTAGGAAATGCTTGCTTAGAAGAGGAGAGATGTGAAACATTCAGAAAGGGGAACATAGGTTAGCAAAGAAAGTCTTGGAGAATTCCACATTTAGAAAAACAATCTATACAAAAGTTCACAGAAATTAACAAAAAAGTCATGTGTACTGACTAGAAAACAAATGAAAATGGTTGATCTCTTTTTTAAAATGAGAAAATAATGAAGACAGAAAAATCTGGGAATATTTATATGAAGTGATGCAAGGTAGAAAAGTAGAATCAATTACATATAGCAATTACACAGGTTACAAATATGTAAAAATAATAATAACAGAAACTCCTCCCCCCGCAAAAAAAAAAGTACAAAATAAAAAGATGTCATAAAGAGATACGGAAGAAAACAAGGCATTTTGTTATTTGTAACAATTTCATGTACACATTTTTAACAAATTTTAGATTTGGGGTTTTATGAACTTTTAATTTTGCTTATTATTTTAATTGTTTTGCTAATTCCTACTAAGTTTATCATTTAAAAGTCTAAAGATTAAGAAAAAAAGTACTAGAATAGCTGAATCATAGGTTCGATATAAAAATAACTAAAGATGATTACAAAATCCCTACAGTCCATGCTCTCTGATTATTGCTCCTGAACTCTCCTGACCTCCTGTCACAAATTTCTTAACTATTTCACAGAAGTCCCAACTAAAGCAAGTTAATTGTCTATATGGGGAATTCTCCTCATTAGGATGATGAAGTTGTCTAGAGACTGAAGACTCCAAGGAACTTAAAAAGGCACAATGATTGTATTCCATTTTTAAAGTGGTCTCTTCTTTATGAAGAAGGAGCCAAATGGGCCTGTGCAGACATCTCCCTTCACTTGGTTATTTCTTTTTTTTCTTTTTTTTTTTTCCTTTTAAAGGAATTGGGGTTAAGTAACTTGCTCAAGGTTACACGGCCAGTTATTTTGTGTGGGTGTTAAGTATCCGAGGCTAGAACTGAACCCAGGTCTCCCGACTCTGGGGCCGGCACTCTTACTCACTGCACCACCTGGCCACCCCTTCGCTTGGTTATTTCTTAAAGTCCGAAGTCAGAGCAATAAATACTATCTCCTCAGTCACATATTAGAAGTGCTCTGAAGAGTTCTGAAGGAATCAAGGGATTACTTTCTGCAAAAAGATATATTCAAATGAGTGTCTGTATTTCTGTCTATGTGTGTATATTATGTTATTTCAGGGTATGTATATTTACACATACATATATGGGTAAAAATGTTTATTTGTAATTAAGAAAGCATGTTAATGTATGCATGCTGTTATACTCTTTTAAATGTTTGTGCGTACATTTGTGTGTATGTTATGTGAATTTGTATGATTTTGTTATTCATGTTAGAATGTTGCCATATGCATTTATGCTTTTGTGTATCTTTGTGGTTTTGCATTTATTTGTGAAGGTGTTTATGTGACTATTTTATCACACTTGAGAGGAGACCAGAGAGGTAATCAAATATTTGAACAACCAGGGAGTTTCTTTCTCTTTCTACAGGCACCTCCAAATACAAGAAAGCCAGGATATTTTATCTGCTGATCTGAAATAGAAGCAGGGGGGATGAATAATATGAGGTTTTCATGGTCCCTTCCTTCCCTAGAGGTCTGAAATTTAAGTAATGAGAAGTACAAAGGAGACTAGGCAAAGTCAAGGCATATCAAGTTGGGGATTAATTGGAGAGGAAGAGGGACACAAAAAACAAAAAGGAAAAGGAGAAAGGAGATAGAATAAAGGGTAAGAGGAAAGATAGAGAGTAAAGGTTAAACAGAAGAGAAAGTTAAAAGGATAGAGGAGACAAAGAATAGAAAATGTAGAAAGAGATAAAGAACAAAAGAGAAAATTGTTGGAGGACAGAGTCACTTGACCAGGAAAAGATTTTTTCAAAACATGAGCAAGAAGCTGATTCCTAGGTGTGGTTATGATAAAGTGCCAGAATATGAGGATAAGACATCCCTTACCTAGTATATCAATAGTAAGGTACAAAGTACAGAAAAGTGTGAATGGCAAAAGAAGGTTTGAAAAGATCCAATCTCCCACCTGAAAGGGAAATAAAAATAAAAGGTCACTTTCTCTTTCTATATACTCTCCCCTGTGTGGAGATGCCAAAGAAAAAGAAGATACAGTCCCTGACCTTGAATTGTTTAGAATTCATGGTCCAGGTCTGTGATTTCATCATTGCAGGAAACTCCTTGTGTGAAAACTTCCTCAACCTATGCAAATCAGGAATCTATCCATTACTTCTAGTTATAATGAGTGCTCTAGAGCACTGAATGAATTGACCATGTTCACACAGTATGTATCACAAATGAGACTTTAACCTGAGTCTACCTGACTTCAAGTCCAGCTTTCTACACCAGGATGTCTCTCATTTTTGAAAGACATTAGGAGACAAAACAAAAAGAGGAGATGAAGAAATTATTACAGGGGTGGCTAGGTGGCACAGTGAATAGAGCACCAGCCCTGAAGTCAGGAGGACCTGAGTTCAAATCTGGCCTCAGACACTTAACACAAAACTAGCCATGTGACCTTGGACAAGTCACCTAACCCCAATCGCCCTGCCTCCCACCCCACCTCTAAAAAGAAAAAAAAAATTATTACAAAAAAAATATGTCAGCAAGTACAAATGAATACAGTTCATAGAACATAGGACAGAGGGATAAAGGAAAGCCTTCTGAGAGACAAAAGAAACGGTATTCATATATTCCCTTGAATGCTCCAACTCACAGAGGGTGATGTAGGAATTGTACCCTTCTCCCTCATAGAACTACAAAAACACAAATTTGAAACCCAGGGATCATCTAGAACTATCCATTCTCGGTCCAGACTCCACTCTACAATATCCCTATCTGGCTTCTGCTAGTACCTCCAGAGGCAGTTTATTCCATTATGAAACAGCTCTAACTACAAGGAAATGTTTCCTTCCATGAAGCCAAAAGGATCCTCTCACTTTCACCCTAGTTCTGCCCTCTGGTGCCAATAAAAACCATATAATACCTCTTCCATATGAAAGCCCCCCAAAGTAAATGATGATGGAAGAGAGCTACTTGTTGCAAACAGGTACAGAAAGGATAGCAGGATTTAATGGTGATATTTCTTGTCTTGGCACTCAGGACAAACATGGTGATTGACATACTAGATCTCAATTTTTTTTCAGCTTTGGTGGAACAAAACTTTGACACTTCCTTTCCAAAAAAAAAAAAACTAATGGAAATTAATAGGAAAAAATGATACTGTTTTGGATAAGACACTTATGAAGATATCAGAAATATAGACATCCACACATTACCAGTATTGCTTCTACAATCATGAAAGGTAGGATGGCATAATGGAAAAGCCAATGTACTATAAGACAAAGGACTTGAATACTTGTCTTAGATCTTTCACAGGCTATTAGACCTTGGCCATATATAAACTCTTTATGACTCAACTTTCTCATCCAGGAATTGAGGATTACACCACATTACCCACCCATACCCACAGGAATACTGTAAAGATGCACTGGAATATCATATGTAAATGTGTTTCACAAAATTGCAGAGGACTATATAGGTTGTTGAAGTTTTATTTTGTTTGTCTGAACCTGTGATTCCATCAGTCAATGGGAAATTCCTACTATACTGATGGGCAACTTTCTCTAGTTAATCATTGTAGACAATTAATTAAAGCACAAATTTAGCCATGGTCACCAGTTAACCTGTGTTAGAAGCAGGACTTCTTGATTCAAAGGCCACACTTTTATCCTACAACCAAACTGTCTCTCTTTATAAATAAACATATATATATATATATGTATGTATATATATATATATATAATTACTATTATACAAGAAACCATGCCCTTGGAGACTAGACTTTGAGAAATATTCTACAATAAGCATTCACAATTCTGATTCCATTCTCCAACTCACTATTTACCATTCTATACTTACATTTATTCCTCTGTATGATACTAGCAGCATCTACCACCATTGTATACTTTGAGGACACAGTGAATAAGATAATACTATAGGAAAAAAACAAACAAACATGAAATCTTGGGAAATAGGAATAATTAAAAAGTACCTACAAAAAGGCAGTTGCTGTAAAAGTGTAGTATCAAAATGAGCCAAATGCTCAGTGGTAGAAACAATAAAACCAGTCTGTTGAAATATTAATAATTTTGTTCTCCTACTGATAGTGAGTGTAGCTCACAATATCCATTTATGTCATTTGTTTAGGACCAAAAAAGTGGAAGGCATTTTTAAGCAGGAAAAATCAATAATGAGAGATACTTTTTATCAGTCATGAATAATCTGCATTAAATGTAAAATGAGTTATAGCTCCTAACTTGCATTATCATGAAATCATAACATATAGAGAATTCTTTTTCTATGACAAGCAGTTTATTACAGAAATTAATCTTTCCTCTCAGTAACAATGTATAATATGTATTTAGGTTCATTAACGGTAATAATCACTAACCTTTTTTTTTTTTTAATTTACTATATTCATTATCTCCCTAGCAACTGTCCCCTACCTTTGCCAACAAAAATCTGGCTTTCACTTGCTTGACCTCCAAAGGCCAAAAAAATAAATAAATAAACATTGAGCTTTGAAATCCATTCATTTAAATGCATGTTTTCATCCAGGTGCCCCTCCCCCCAAAAAAATCATCCTTTGGTATAAATTCTCCAAGAAGTCACTTTTAAAACGCAAATAGTAGGGAGGGAAGGAAAATTTCAGGGTCACCATTCAGCACCAGTATCATGGCATACTGAAAACAAAGCTGGAATTAGATTCAAGAGACTTGGGCCCCAGCCCACACATTTACTAGCAGTGGCACCTGTGGCAAGATACTTCCCTTCTCTGAACCTCATTGCCTTCACCTGTAAAATGGCTATAATACTTTCGCTTTGCGGGGGAAATTGTTCCTTTAAACCCTTAAGGGCAACAGAAATGCTACCTAAGATTGAGTCCCAGAGCTGTCTCTCTCGCAGAAGGTATCAATGCTCTAAGTTGGTGGGAAAACAGACAAAGAAATGGGAGGCGGGGCGGTGGATACTAAGTGCCAACGTAGACTTGAAAATTTCACAGAGCTATGCTTGCGGCCACTGGTCCTAAGTAACCCAGACTCTCCCTTGGCACTCTTTTCTTCACCCAGCCCCCGAGGATCATGTGACCTGATGTCCACCAACACCTCAGGGGTCGTAACAGATTTCATTCTCGTGGGCTTCTCTCACCTCCTGGGTTTCCAGGGTCTTCTCTTCTCCCTCTTCCTCACCATCTACCTGCTCACCGTGCTTGGCAACCTCCTCATTGTGGCCTTAGTCACAGTCGACGCCAAGCTCCATTCGCCCATGTACTTCTTCCTCCGCATCCTCTCGGCCCTGGAGATCTGCTACACCTCAGTCACCGTCCCGCTTGTGCTTCACCATCTCCGCACCGGGCGGCGCCGTATCCCGAGAGTCGGCTGCGCCCTCCAGATGTTCTTCTTCCTCTTCTTTGGGGCCACAGAGTGCTGTCTCCTAGCTGCCATGGCTTACGACCGCTATGCGGCCATCTGCACCCCACTCCGCTACCCGCTCCTGTTGAGCCGCCGGGTGTGCCTGCAGCTGGCTGCGGGGGCTTGGACTTGCGGAGCGCTGGTGGGGCTTGGCCACACCTCTTTCATCTTTTCTCTGACCTTCTGTGGGCCCAATGCAATCCCTCACTTCTTCTGCGAGATTCAACCAGTGCTGCAGCTAGTCTGCGGTGACACTTCACTCAACGAGCTGCAGATCATTTTGGCCGCCGCCCTTATCATCCTTTGCCCCTTTGGGCTGATTCTGGTCTCCTACGGTAAGATTCTAGCCACAATTGTACGAATCCCATCTGCTGCAGGCCGCCGCAAGGCTTTCTCCACCTGTTCCTCACATCTGCTTGTGGTTTCCCTTTTCTATGGCACAGCCATCTTCATCTACATCCGCCCTAAGGCCAGCTACGACCCAACCACAGACCCACTATTGTCTCTCTTCTATGCGGTGGTTACTCCTATCCTCAATCCTGTCATCTACAGCCTTCGTAATGCTGACGTTAAGGCAGCCCTCAAGAGGACCCTCAGGAAAGTGATTTCCAAAGAGATCTAGGGCAGCGTTGATCCATCACACAGCAAACCTAGTGGAGCCTTGTAGGGCAAGGAAAACCAGAAAAAAAAATAGTTATCACCAGTAGCACCAGGAGCCCCAGCACCACTACCAGAACACCTAATCTACTGGGGTGAACACAATCCTTTGACCTTGGGAATTCTTGAATTTAATGAGGAAGATAGTGCCTCTGTCCTTGAAGATGTCTCAAACTGAGGGGAGTAGGATAAACAGAGAATTAGGAACAACTGGCTACTGAAAAGTACATGTGTCTCTAAATACCAGATCTCATTAGCTGTTATACACAATGTTGTAAGGGAACCTTTATTTTAAATGAATTGAGATGTTGTGCTAGTAGAGAGAGTAACACATCTCCTAGCCCCCCAAATAATCATAACTGACATTTATGTAATGCTTTATAATTTACAAAGGACTTTTCTCAAAACAACTCAGGGAATAATGGCAAGCTGATATTATTCCCATTTCACATATGAGAGAAGTGAGAAGGTAAAAGACTTGATCCACTTCCCACAACTAGTAAGTGATATAGCCTAGACTCCTAGTACAGTGGTCCACTGCATGAAAATATTTCTCCATTTCAGGGAGTCTTAAACTGAGATCCATGCATTTTTTAAATTTTGATAACTGTATTTCAATACAATGTGTTTCCTTCGAAGTCTTGTGTATTTTATTTTAGGAGGTTAAAAGCATTATTCTGAGGAGTTCATGGACTTCACAAGACTGCCAAAGGGATCCATGACACAGACACACAAAAGTTAAGAAGTCCTGATTTCAGAGGTTATGACCAAGAAAAGAGACCTCTGTAGAAGAAGTGAACTGAAATCTTAAATGCTTACTTTGTTTTGTGGAGCTGCTGCTATCTCTGATGATCCAAAGGCCTCAGTTATTAGTATGAAGTGTTAAAAAGCTAAGACATGAAAACTAATGATAGAATGTTCCCTCTCCTCCTTAATAACAACATAAATCCTATACCTTCTTTGAGGTTCACTATTTTTGTTATTTCCCTGACTAAAATTTGTTGACCAGACCCTGAGAAAATAAAACAACAGGGAAGGCTCAGTGTTCTATACAGTGCTGCAACAGAAGTCAGAGAAAGCCCAATGGCAGAAGGGATAGTATGTTGGAGTAGAAAAACAAAAGACCACTGCCTTTTCACTCAATATACCAATGATTCCCAGGATAGTCATAAACTACAGGAAAAAAAGATACAAAAAATAACATCGGGGAGGCGGAAACAGCAAGATTTGGCAACTAATAGTATAAATGGCATGAGTGAGAGAAAGGAGTTAAGGATGACATTGAGATTGAAAACCTGGCTGCTATGAAATTCAGAAGAGGGATGGATTTGGAGGAAAAGATAATTATTTCTATTTGGGGCATGCTGATACCTATGGGACATCATATTCAAAATTCCAATTAAGCAGTTGGTGACTCAGGACTGGAGCTCAGTAGAGGGCAATAGATAAATAAATAGGAAAGAGACAGACAGACAGAGAGACAGACATCCAGGAGTCATCAAAATAGAAATGATAATTAAGCCAATTTGAGCTCATGAAGTCACCAAATCAGAGAGTAGAGAAAGAGGATAGAAGAGGGTTTGGACAACACGTTGAGATACATTCACAGTTACAGAGCATGATATGGATGATGACCTACAAAGGAGACTGAGGAATGGTCAAGCAGGTAGGAAAACCAAGAGGGAGCCATGCTACAAAGACCCAAAGAAAAGAATTTTTCAGGAGAGCATGGTCAACAATGTCCATTATATTATAAGGTCCTTGAGGACAGGAACTATATCTTTTTCCTATCCCCAGCATTTAGCTCAATGCCTGGCACATAGTAAGTGCTTAATGTTTGTTGATTGATTTGTTGAAATACTGTACAGAGGTCAAGGAACATGAGGGTTGAGAAAAGGCCATTCATCAGATGTGACCATAAAGAGTCCACTGGTAACTTTGGAAAAAGCAGTTCTAGTTGAGTAATAAGGTTGGAAACCAGATTACAAAGAGTTGAGAAGTGAGTTACAAGAAGGAAAGGGAGGCAATGAATGTAAACAGAATTTGCCAGAAGTTTTGATGAGAGACTTTTGAAAATGAGAGCTAGAGGGGATCATAGGAAGGGATTCACAAAGGTATGTTTTAAGAATGAGGGCATATTTGTAGACAGCAAGAAAGGTCCCAGTAGATATGGTGAAATTAAGGGTTAGTCATGGAATGATTGTGAAAGAAATCTGCTAGAGAAAATGAGAAAGATGAGATGAAAGGCATGTGACCTTGGCAAGGAACAAAAGTTATTTAACTGGGGTGGTTAGGTGGCACAATGAATAGAACACCAGCCCTGGAGTCAGGAGGACCTGAGCCCAAATCCAGCCTCAGACACTTAACACAAAAATTAGCCATGTGACGTTGGGCAAGTCACTTAACCCCAATTGCCCTCCAAAAAGCAGGAAAAAAAAGTTATTTAACTATCAGACACTAGAATAAAGGAAGAAGAAAAGGAGATAATGTCAAGAGATAAGTCAGATGCAAATTGAGACTTTTGGGGAGGGATATGATCAATGGGGGCATTTGTTTTGCTTACCTATACATTATTATAACAGGGTATTTGTTTTTCTTTCTTTCTCAGTGCGGGAGGGAAAGAGGAAGAAAAGAAATCAGATAGCTATTTGAAAATAAGTTTTCTTTTTTAAATAAGAGATTATTAACTCTAAAGAATGGAGAAAAGGAATCTCATAGTGAATGACCTCTAGTTTTCAGTAAAGTATGAGATAAGGTCCTCAGCTGAGACAGTTGGGGAAGGGGTGTTATGGGAGGCTTGAAGAGAGAAGAGGATGTTGGGAATAGTTACTGTAGGGATGAGATAGCAAATTAATGAAGGATAAAAAGCCTGCATTGCTTCAGTGAAAGCTCAGTGGAGATTAGATAACAAAATAAAATGTAGTTGACCTAAATATAGTATGACTTCCTCCTCTCCATTCATCCTGAGATAAACAGAAGCAGAAGAGGTCAATGTCCTTCTGACAAAATTCTGTGCTCTGGTAATCTCCATAACTGAAGAACTTAACAAATTGATCACCAAGGCTCCCCAGTGATCCCCTGGCAACTGCCTGCCAGATTTTATTTGGATAGTCCATCATCAAATCAAAGTCATGATAACTAAAATCAAATTCAATATATCCTTCTCAGCCAATCACCTTCCCCCCCCCAAAAAAAATTACAGTATTCTCTCTCTTAACTTTCTTAGCATTCTTCTAATCAACTAGGTTCAAAACTTCAACTTCTTTAGACCTTCCCCTGTTTTGTCTCTATATTCAGTTACCAAATTGTGCACTTTAATTAGTTCCTGCCTTACCATTCCTACTCTCACTTTATATTTCACCTATAATAATATAAATAAATATGATTAAAAAGGAGAATTAAAGAATATATAGTCTCAAAGTTAGAAGAACCTAAGGCCTAATATGATCTAGTCCACACCTATAATCTGTGTAATATTATAATAACAATAATAATAACTAATATTTATATAGTGCTTTTAAGATTTGCAAAGCACTTTGAAAGTATGATCTCATTTTAGCCTCATAGCCCCTGGGAGGTAGGCACTATTATTGCCCACATTTTTACTATGAGGAAACTGAGTCTGAGCAGTTAAGTGACTTGCCCAGGGTCACATAGCTCATAAGTGTCTGAGCCTGGATTTGAGCTCAGGTCTTCCTTACTCTATCCAGTACACCACCAAGCTACCTCCCCAAACAGCGTTTATCCATCCTTTGTTTAAAGATCAGCAGCTAGGTGACATAGTAGATAGAGCACTGAACCCGGAGTCAGGAAGACTTATCTTACTAATTTCAAATCTGGATTCATATACTAGTAAATATATAACCCTGAGCAAGTCACTTAACCCTTTTTGTCTCAGTTCCTCATCTGTAAGATGAACTGCAAAGGGATATGGCAAACTGCTCTAATATCCTGGCAAAAAAAAATGGGGTCATAAAGAGTCAGTCATGGGTGAACAGCAACAATAACTACAAGTAAAGAGAAACTTTAAACCCAAAGCCATTACACCTTGGGATAACACTAAACTTAATAATTTTTTTCTTATATCAATCCTAATATACTCCTTTTCAACTTTCATCCATTGCTCATAGTTTTACCTTCTGATGCCAAGAAGAACAAACATGATTCCCCTCCTACAATAGTCCTTCATAGTTAGAATTGTACCATATAACAGGCTCAAGAATTAATTAACAAAAAATAAATTATCACTTTTCTCCAGTACTAAAAATTTGTATTTACCAATATGTACACTAGCACTTAAATTTAATTCTGTTTACTCAAACAACATTTAGCAAATGATACACATGTACGTTTTACCACTTTCTGTTTCAGTGAACACTCCAGGGTAACAGACATTGTTTGAGTGATAGTTGTTCTATCTAGATACAGTATAGCTCAGTTATCTGAAGGCCTGACTTCTGGTCATTTCAAACTTTAAAAAGAGTTAGATGTTTCCAACTTAGCAGAAAATACACAAAAACAGTAACTCCCATGAAGCTTATATACTAAAATTTCTTTCACATTTTATTTGTAGAAGGTATTCTCAGTCATATAGAGTATATTGACTTTAAATGAAATATCATTTGATAAACTAAATTTAACAATTGTTTAATTTAGTACTAATTATTAACCTCTATGCTCTGATCTTTCAGGTAATAGCAGATCAGAAGTTACATACTAGAATGGGGAGGAGTTCTGAAGGTTAAGAGAGCAGAGCAGCCTAGCAATAAGAGAAAAGACAAAAACAAAGTGACTAATATAGGTTATTGGGTCTGTTCCAATGAAATTGTCATTACTAACAGAGAAAAGGAAAAAATACAGTTCTTCAAATATTTAAAGACATCTATTATGTCACCCTATACCTTTTCTTCTCTAGGTTAGATATGCAAAGTTTCTTCAATTCTCATATGGAAAGGAATAACTGGTTTTCACTATCCTGCTATTTGTTTCCTTACTCTCCAGCTTATTAAGATGTTTCATAAAATGTGACATCCAGAAGTAAATATAATACTCAAGAAGTGTTCTTCCAAGACAGAGTACCACAAAACTATCACCTCTTTATTCCTGAAAGTTATGCCTCTCAAAGCAGCACATAATTTCTTTACCTTTTTTGCTGCTATATAATAATAGCTAATATTTATAGTTAACATTCACAAAAAGTCTTATATGTTAATTCATTTGATCACAACAACCCTATGAGGAAGTTGATATTAATATTTTTATCTTACAGATGAGGAAATCAAGGTTGAAAGAGGTTAAGGAATTTGCCCAGAAACACATAGTAAGTAATTGTCTGAGAAGGAATTAGAACTTAGATCTTAGAATTTTGTACTCAATTGTATACATGAATTCCCCCCCCCCTTTGACTAATTCCTAGTGATACTTAAAATGACAACTATCCCCACCCCTTCTTCCTTCTTTATGTCACATAATCGCAGTGCACTTTTACTTATGCACTTTGATTAAGTGATATAATTTTCCTCAACCCTGTTCTCCCCTTTTCACCTCTCATGTATTCCTCTTTTCCTCTCTTTCTTTTCTCATTTTAAGATCCTCAAAACATAATAGAATCATTCCCAGGTCCTCTATCTACTTAGATTATGACTCTTGATGATGAGGTCTGAAATGTTGCATGTATCAATTTATCCTTGTTTAGTCCTATACGATCATTCACTCATGTTTACCTTTTTGTGTTTCTCTTGACTGTGGTCTGTGCACTTCAAATTTTCTATGCTGCTCTGGTCTTTTTAGCAGGAATGGTTGGAAGTCTTCTATTTATTAAAGGTTAATTTTTTGCCCTGTAGGATTATACCTTATTTTGTTGGGCAAGTTTTTCTTGGTTATAAATTTGTATCCTTTGCCTTTCAAAATATAATACTACAAAATCTTACTTGATATCTTATAAATGTGTGACCCTCCCTGTAACTACTCAATATTTGCATTCTTTCAATTTTACCTAAATTAAATTATATATTTAGTGCCATAACAATCAATTTACCAAAAAACTACTTTATAGAGCTAGAAAAAATAGTAACAAAATTGATTTCAAAGAACAAGCAGTCCAGAATATCAAGGGAATTAATGAAAAGAAATGCTAGGGAAGGTGGACTAGCTATACCAGATTTTAATCTGTATTATAAAGCAGCAGTCATCAAAACTACTTGGTACTGGCTGAGGAATAGAGTAGTGGATCAATGGAATAGATTAGGCAACATGAGATTCAGCAGTCAATGAATCTATTGTTTGATAAATCCAAAGACCCGAGTTTTGGAGATAAGAACTCACTATTTGACAAAAAATACTGGGAAAACTGGAATATAGTATGGCAGAAACTGAACATAGACCATTATCTAACACCATATACGAAAATCAAGTCTAAATGGGTGCATGATCTAGGTATAAAGGTTGATACTGTAAGCAATCTCAGAAAGCAAGGAATAGTTTACCTGTCAGATTTGTGGAGAGGGAAAAACTTTATGACTAAACGATAATTAGAGAGCATTATAAAAGGCAAAATGAATAATTTTGATTACATTAAATTGAAAATTTTCTGTACAAACAAAACCAATGTAACCAAGATTAAGAGAGAGGTGGGAAATTGGGAAAGAATTTTTACAACCTATGTCTCTGATAAAGGACTCATTTCTAAGATATACAGAGAACTGAGTCAAATCTATAAGAATACAAGTCATTCCCCAATTGATAAATGGTCAAAGGATATGAACAGGCAGTTTTCAGAGAAAGAAATTAAAGATATCTATAAGCATATGCTCTACGATGTTATCATTGCTCTAAATCACTATTGGTTAGAGAAATGCAAATCAAAACAACTCTGAGGTACCACATCTCACCAGTCAGATTGGCTAAGGTGACAAAACAGGAAATTAAGGGGTGCCCATCAATTGGGGAATGGTTGAACAAGTTGTGGCATATGCATGTTATGGAATACTATTGTGCTATAAGAAACAAGGAGCAGATGGACTTCATATTTACCTGGAGAAGTTTATACAAACTGATGTTGAGTGAGAAGAGTAGAACCAGGAGAAATTTGTACACAATTACAGACACAACATATGTGTGATGACCATCTTTGATAGACTGGACTCTTCTCAGCAATGCAGTGATATAGGTCAATCCCAAAAGACTCATGATGGAGAAAGATGTCTACATCCAGAGAAAGAACTAGAAAGAACTGAGTTTGAACCCAGATTGAAGCAAACTACCTGATCTTTTTCTTGTTTGGTTTTATTTCCTCTTTACCATTTTTCATTCCATCAGATACAATCCGTTTTTATAACCTGACTAATGTCTAATATGAAAGTATTTGCAGATCCTATACTTGATTGTATGCCGCCATGGGCGGGGGGGGGAGGGCGGGGGCGGGGAGAGGAGGAGGAGAGGGAGGGAGACAGAATCTGAAACTCAAGGAATTGGGGAATTGAATCTTGTAAACTAAAAGTGAACAAACAAATTAATTAAAAATAAATTGAATAAATGAATGAATGAATAAAGATATTTGCATTCTTTATTTCTGACTACTTGTAGTATTTTTTCTTTGACTTGGAAGCTCCAGGTTTTGGATAAACTGTTACTGAGAGTTTTCATTTGGCAATTTTTTCAGGAGATGCTGATGGATTACTTCTATCTCTACTTTGCCCACTGGTTCTAAAAGATCTGAGCAGCTTTTCTCTTTTAATTTCTTAAAATAAAATGTCTGGATTCTTTTGTTGTTGTTGTTCATGGCTTTCAGGTTATCTAGTGATTCTTAAATTCTCCTTGATTTTTTTTCCAAATTAGTTGTTTTTGCTGTAAGATACCTAATATCTATTTGATCCATTCTGATTTTCAGGGAATCCATTGTTGGGGCAAGGTTTAAAGCCTTCCACCTCCTCTGGGGGGAAAACAAAACTTGTTAATTTATTTTCCAATTTTTTCTTCCATAGCTTTTATTTGTAATCCATTTTTTCCTTCAGAGTTCTTATTTCATTTATAATTTTTTTACTCTTGCTTCATCTCTTCCATGATTTGTAGTTGAACTTGGGTCCAAGTTGTATTTTTCTTTGAAGCTTTGTTTAGGATCATTCTCTTCTTCTGTGTTTGCATCTTGAGCATCCCTGTCACCAGAGTAGATTTATGAATTGGAGCTATTAAATTGGGACTATTGTTCATTATTCCAGCTTCCTTATGACTTCATACTTTATGTCAGGGCTGAACTCTGGAGAGAATGTCTAGACTAGTTTATTCTTCGTATATTAAGTGTTATGGTATTCCAGTATCATAGGGACAATTCATTTGGGGGACTTGAAAGCTGACAGTATTCTCAAAGTGCTCTGATTCAGGGAAAAGTGTAATTTTTGCCCTCCTTATATGAGTTCTTTATCTGGGTGTGAGTCTCAGCAACAAATGTGTGGGCTTGACCTATTTGGAATTTCAGTAAATTGCTGAGATAACTCAACCAGTATCAACCTGATTCAGAGTCACAGAACTTCAAGTTCCCCTTTGGTCTGGGATTCCTGCCATGGTTATTTCACTGCAGGATTCAAACTGGGCTGGAGGCTGGAACTGAGAACCTGTTTCATTCCTGGGGTCAGGACCACCTAACAGATGCCTGCTTCTGGATTTTCTCCTTGATCAGTACACAGCCTAAGACCCACAACTACTCCTCATCCTGGATTGCCACTCTTAGGCAAAGGTGCCCTCATCATTCAACCCTGGAGCTATGACCCAAAACTGAGCAATGAACTGCCAGTTGGCATCTGTTTCTATATCCTATAAAAGGTTAGGCTCCTCTTTGCTATATTTGTGACCTCTTCTTGCCTTTATACATTAGTCTCTCCTCATGATGGAATGTTTTGCATAACCATGTCTGACAAAAACCTTTATTCTCTGTGTCTATACACATCTCTGTCTCACTCCCTATGCCAACCTAGGCTGGAAAAAATGATTCACTGTGATTTTTTCTTGTATTTCTTGGATTCAGGACTTAGGCTGGTATATATTCTAGATCTGATCTGAGGTGTTAGGGAGTTGAGAGCTCAGTTAAACGTCTTCCTGTTACTCCACCAACTTAGCTCTGCATCCCCCTGTTTTTCTCATGAAAATCAAGTATGTTTATGTCTTCAGGATTTGAGTCTCAAAAGGTCTTATTTGATAAGGACACAAAAAAGGATAGATTAATGCTGTTACAAAAGTTGAGGAGGATCATGTCCAAAGACAGTTTTAAAGAGGGAAGGGACCTCAGCAATCATCTAGACAAGAACTTTACATACACACACACACACACACACACACACACACACACACACACGCACGCACACACACACTTTTCAGGTGTAAAACTAAGACCCAGAAAGGTTAAGGTTAAATAATTTGTCCAAGGTCATGCAGGTATTAAATGGCAGATCTGGGATTTGAACCCACATCCAATATTATTTACATTATACAAAGATATTAAATTTCATCATTGTATTTCCTGATGCATCTCACAACCCCTTTATAACTCAATAAATTGCTTCTGACACTAAAAAAACTAGTCAACTCACAACTAACCCTAGTGATAAGCCTTTCTGAACTGAGTTAGGCTAAAGAAAAAACAATTATAGAATTTTCTGCATACACAGAAAAAAAATTAAGAACAATTTTTATGGACTGGTGGAGCACTGAACTTGGAATCAGGAAAACCTCAGACACACACTAGCTCTGTGACCCTGGGCAACTCACCTGACTTCTCTGAGCCTGCTTCCTTATCTGTAAAATGCAGGGAAGGGACATGATGGCCTCTAAAATCCCTTCTGGCTCTAAGTATATGATCCTATAAGTTGCAAGGGGAGGACCTGGGAAAGTGTCTGCATGCTACTGGGTCTACAAAATGGAGCATAAAATCATTAGTCTCACACTCAAGGCCTCCAGTCTGGCTATAACCTGAATCTCCAACCTTTTCTCATACCGCTCTCACTAACCTTCTGCTATAGCTTAACTGCTCTGATAATTATGCTCTAAATGTCCTTTTCTATCTCTGTACATGTGTTAACAAAGTTTCCTCTGCTAAGAATACCTTCTCTCTCCTCTCCAAATTGTACCCATCCTTTATGGTCCAACTGTTCCATGAAGACATCCTTGAACCCCAGCCAAGGACTCATAATAACATTGTCTATACCACTCAGTTGGCAATATTATTGTTTTGTTTTGTTTTTTGCCTTTTGGAGGGCAGTTGGGGTTAAGCAACTTGCCCAAGGTTACACGGCTAGTTTTTTTGTGTGGATGTTAAGTGTCTGAGGCTGGAACCGAACTCAGGTCCTCCTGACTCTGGGACTGGAGCTTTACTCATTGTGCCACCTAGCCGCCCAGTGCAATATTATTTACTGCAGAATATTCTTCATTCCTTTTTCCTATAACTATCTGGTCTCTCTGACTAGGCTATAAAGTCTTTAAGGGAAAAAGTTATATCTTTTAACTATATCTACATCAGCACCTTGTTCAGCACCCTAATCACAACTAGATTCTCAACAAATATCTATTGAGTATCTCCTTTCAGTTCTTCCCCTTCAACAACAAAATTCTCTACACGGAGAAGGAACCTTTTAGCCCAATAGCAAATGATACAAAATACATGTCAATTTGGCTTTGGAATATTTGGGGGGAGGAGTGGCAGCTCACTTATCTTCTTCTTTTAAAAAAAACTACAGGGGTGGCTAGGTGGCGCAGTGAGTAAGAGTGCCAGCCCCAGAGTCGGGAGGACCCGGGATCAGTTCTGGCCTCAGATACTTAACACCCACACAAAATAACTGGCCACGCAAACTTGGGCAAGTTACTTAACCCCAATTGCTTAAAAAAAAAAAAAATTATAGCCAGTCTCTAGGAGCCATAGTGCTATGGCCCACAGGCAGTGGGTGGTCCTTTGGAACTGCTCCAGCTTCCTCATCAAGTGCAACAAGCACTAAGCACAATAACCTCAAGGTCTGAAACTCATTCTGCTATAACAGGCTGATCCACTGAAAAATGGTGGGCATAGAGGCAGCCATTGACAGCAAGGGCATCATGGTGCTGAATCAGAGGGCAGGTCAGATGAAGCCTACCATTTCCAATGTGAGGATCACAATCAACAAAAATGCTTGGGCCACACTCAAAAGCATCTGGCACATCAACCACAAGAATAAATACCAGAAAGATCTCCACATGGTCACTCTTCACCCAGTCAGAGCCATCCTGCAGAGCCAGAAGCCAGTGGTGGTAAAGAAGTGAACTTGCCCACCCAACAGCGCCTAAGGGATCAAGCCTGCCTTTGGCTAATCAAGTCAAACTTCTCCCCCACCCCTGAAAAAAAAACTGCAACTTAAATAGTAATAATAATAGTAATTAATAATGCTTTCACTTACAGAGTTAGCATGGCTGAGTAGACACAGAGTTCAAATTGGAAACAACCAAGACTTTGTTTCAGATCCTGTCCCAGACTAGTCCTGTGATCTTGACCAAGTTGCATAACCTTTCTAAACTTCCATTTCCTCACTGTGTTGTAGGAATAAGAGTACTTGTGGGTTATCATGGGGGGAAATGCTTTTCAAACATTGAAGTGTTATGAGCACTTAAAGGTCTACAAAATGCATTCCCCATAACCCCATAAAGTGACTTGAAACCAGGTATTCTGGCTCCAAATCGTTGCCATTACATCACATTGTCAATGTATGGGGGGAGGTGGGGGGGGGGGGTGGGTGATTTTTTTTTCTTTTTTTGAATTTACTTACTTTTTAGTTTTTAACATTCATTTCCACAAGATTTTGAGTTACAAATTTTCTCTCTTGTTTTTTAAAAGAAGCTGCTTGAGGTATTGTTTCCTAGAAAGAGGGAAAGGCTTCTTCTAGAGAGTATAACATTAAAGTCCCTGACAAAAGGAATTATGTAAAAGGTCTTTCCTCTCAGTGAAGATTCAATCAATCAAGAAGCATGTGTTAAGTACTTGCTATATGCCAAATACTATGCAAGGCACTGTGGATACAAAGATGCATAAATATTTTACTGATTAATAAGAAAAGATGCACATATAACTCCTCAGTTTCCTAGGGATCAGAATAAGAATATGGAAATGAGTCAAATTAAAAGTCTTAGTAAATGTGGCACATTCCATTATCCTTCAAACTTGGGAATGTACAAGATGATGGGGTCTGGGTAGGTGTGGGTAGCATATTAGCAAATGGAGAGATTAAGACATTCCTGAGTTGTCCTGAAGGAAACTAGGAATTCTAAAGGAAGAGAGACAAAGGATAGCCAATGCAAAAGCAGGAATACTGGAAATGGAATGCTGTGCATGAGCAACTAGAAGGCCAATTTGAGTGCCTTGTAGAGTACTCCATAAAGGAGAATACTGATGTGTCTTAAGGCTGAAAAGGTAGGTTGAGTGAGGACAAGTTGTGAAGGGCACTAATGCCAAATACAGGTGTGTGTGTGTGTGTACATATATTTTTTTCCTCCTAGAGATGATAAGGTACCACTAAGTTTTTTAAAGACAAAAGTGATATGGTAGATCTGTAATTGGAGAGTCACATTTGAAGCAATGGAGAGAAGACTTAATAAAACATTCTGTCCAAGGTAAAGGAAGAGCAAAGTGAGGTAGGAGTTTCCATTTCCTTGGAGATCTCTATTGAGGAACTGTACCCCCTCTGTCCTTCTCTTACCCCATGCTACAGCACTGGTAGATGATCTTCCTTTGTGGAGTTATGACTCATGACTCTTGACTGTTTTCTCTCCAGAGAGAGCCATATGAAGCTTCCATTCACTAGATAGGATTATAGTCATTCTGTTCGCATGGCAACCACCAAATCTGAAGTCAAACCTAAGCCCTAAGGCCCAAGGGAAGTCAGTCTAGAAGCCATTTAAAAATTTTATTCAGTCCCAGCAAAGTTAACAAATAAGCCCACTTCAGAGAGGGGAAGGGAAATAGTGGCAGAGTTGGGGCAAGACAGATAGGAAAGACTCTCCCAGAAAGACAAGAATCCATTTTCCCTGTAAGCTATATACTTCCTCCTACCCCACTGAACTTCCTTTCCACTTCTTTCTGATTAAACCCCCAATGCATAGGAATGGATTACAGGATCTCAATCTGAAATGAAACTTAGAAATCACCCTGCCCAACCTCACTTTAAAAATGAGTAAAATGAATCCCACAGGTGATCATTTATTACCACAGGTAATAAGCATCCAATTAATGATCTGAATTTTGAATTCAGTACTCCGATGCTAACTTCTCTAGTCTTCCTAGAAGTCTGAAAAACATCATCTATTGCATTCTGTACAATAGTCAGAAACTCCACCTTCAGTCATTCATCCCTAGATGCTATCTCTAAATGTTCATTGGAGGCCAAGAGGCTGGAGACCAGGGGCATTTTTGTAAATAGGCAGTCACTTCTGAGATGTGATGCATGGAACTCCAGCCATCAACCCTAACAGCTACCCAGGTGGCAGAATTTTACCATTAGAGATCTATTCCACTGGAAATAAAGCCTTCCAATGGCTCCCTCCCCCAATCCCTACCTCCAGGAAAAAGTAAGCTTCCTGAAGGTGGGAATTATTATGGTTTTGTCTTTATACCCCAGAATCTAGTTGGGCCATCATTGCACATAGTAGGCACTTGATAAATATTTGTTGAAGTTAAAGGCCTTTGGGGTATTTCATTAAAATAAAAATACTTCTGGGAAGGGCAATATTTAACCCCTTTATCAGCTCAAATCTTCCTGAGGAGGAGAGTAGGTAGTCAGTCAGCTGGCTGAAACTGCAGACTTGGAGGAATGGAACAAGGAGAAGACAGGGAAAGGTAGGGTTCCAAGAGAGTGAGGGACAAAATGTGTGATGGATGTATATCAAAAACAAATGACCTAATTAACATTTTTGCCCAGTATCTCAGAATCAAAGATTTACAATAGGAAAGGGTCCTTAGAGATCAAAAGTACAAGCCTCTCATTTCAGATGAGGAAACTGAGCAGAGAGATTAAGTAAAATCTTCTCTATCATCAAAGAACTGGTAAATCTATGAGGCCTTATTCAAATCAAGTCTTCCTAAGTCTAGTGCTCAATGTCCTACAGCAAACTACCTCAAGGCAGTTGTTTCAACTCCATTCTCATTTCATAGTCTCTGCCTCTACCTTGTATACATATAAAGGTACCAAAGTACAAACCTTGGCTTCACCATCACCTGGAGCCTACTTTCAAATAACTTGATGCACCGTTGTTTTGGGATGTGGGTCATAGGAGCAGCAACCCACCAGATGTGTTGTGGGGTTGGGTACTGCAGAGGTAAGATGAAGTCCTGCTCCTCTCAAACAGGACAAATGAATGGAACACATTTACTACTGGGCCAGATGCTAAAGAAGCTGCTTTTTCCAGTTACATCCACCAGGTAACAAAATGATTAACATAATGAGATTTAGTCGATTGCTTCCTCCTCCTCCTCTTTCTCCTGGACCCTTTTCATCAGCCCTATTATCTTAAGGACCATCTATAATGCCAGGCTGTCAAGCTCTTCACAGTTCTTTGGTGTTCACCTCATTTAAAAGATAATTCATAAACAGTTTGGAGGAGGAAAAGCTAAAACAACTAAGGTGGAGAGAGGAAGAATGAACAACAGGAGATGAAAAACAGATTAACCCCTAACCTCACATTAGAGAAAGCTTTAAAAAAAAAATGTTGAATGCCAAATCTCTTCCTTCCCAGCTCTACATTACCTCGTGCCTTTTTACTCCACATTTTATTCTCTTAGCCATTCCCTTTAGATTTCCCCACCCAAAAACAGCCATTGAGCAATTCAGCATTTGCATTCTGATCAACAGAGATGCCAGGAAGGGGAAAGGGGTAATAGATGTAAGAAGGACAAGCATCAAGGGCTTCGGTCCCTGGAAATTACCTAGTATCCCCTTTGACTAGACTGCTTTGGGAAACTGATTCCTACTAGAGATTTTTCTAAGGCTAGTTGCCTCCTCAGGTTTGTAAAGTCTTTCCCTAGGATGTACTCAACTTACTTTTCAGAAAACCAATTCACTCCTAACTTACCTCTTTTACAACTAAAGGTTCAGTAAAGAGTGCTGGGTCTGGAGTCAGGAAGACCTAAGCACAAATTCAGCCTCAGACACTCACTAGCATGTGACCCTGGGCAATTCACTTAACTTTTTTGCCTCAGTTTCCTCAACTATAAAATTAGAATAATAACAGAATCTCCTTCCCAGGATTGTTGTGAGGATCAAATGAGATGCTATTTGTAAAATACTCAGCACAGTGCCTGGCACATAGCACACACTATATAAATTCTTATTCCTCTCCCCATTTTCCTGCATCCCATCTCTAATTCTCACATAAGCATATGGCATAACATGGATTATCAGGGCTAAAAGAGACCATTAAAATAATGTGGCAAAAACTCCTTCATTTTATAATAAGGAAATTGAGATACAATTCTAGGAAATAATTTACCTGAGGTCACATACATGGCTAGTGTCAGAGCTAGAACTTTGAACCCAGATCTTCTGATTTCCAGTAGAACTACCACTCTGAGAAACTCTTACAGACTCCCCTCAGGAAATAATGGGGTACAAGAATCAGCAGATACCCAATCACGCATTTGAAGTAGGAAGCAGCTCCTGGAAACACTTAGAAATGTCAAGAAATCTTTCCCATCTCATTCCCTTGCCTTCCCCCTGGAAGTCTTCCAAAAGGATTTATTGAAGCTAATAGGGCTTAAGCTGCTTGAAGGCAGAGACTGTCCTTTTTCATCTTTCATGTTTGTATCCCTATTATCTTATAGGCAGCTAATAAGTGTTTGTTGCATTGAAATCAAGCTTCTCCCCCTAGCCTAGTAATCCCATTGGAAGTTGCCCCTCCCACTACCCCCTTCTCCATCCCATGTAGCTTCTGGTGGGTGAGAAGATTGGTCCTCTGGCTGAAGCTCTTCCCACACACTCCACAGGAATATGGTTTCTCACCAGTGTGGACTCGGCTGTGGGTAATGAGGTAGGAGCGGCTGCTGAAGCTCTTCTTGCAGTCACTGCAGCCATAAGGGCGCTCCCCAGTGTGCCCCCGCTGATGAATAATGAGGTGTGAGCTCTGGCTGAAGCTCTTCTCACAGTCTCGGCACTTATAGGGCTTCTCACCTGTGTGGACTCGTTGGTGGGTAATGAGATTGGCTCGATGGCTGAAGCACTTGACACAGTGGCTACATTTGTAGGGCTTCTCCCCAGTATGGATGCGCTGGTGCTTGATAAGGTCTGGACTGAGGCTGAAGCATTTGCCACAGTCTCGACACTGGTAGGGCCTCTCACCAGTGTGAACACGCTGGTGTGTGACCAGAGATGAGCTTCGGCTAAAGCCCCGGCCACAGTTCCCGCAGCAGTAAGGCTTCTCACCAGTGTGGCTTCGCTGGTGTGTGACCAGGTCTGAGTTTCGACTGAAGCACTTGGGACAATCCGAACATCTGTAGGGCCTCTCACCAGTGTGTGTGCGCTTGTGGCGGGTAAAGTCAGAGCTGTGGCCAAAGCACTTCCCACAGAGTGGGCAGCTGAAAGGTCTCTCCCCACTGTGGGTGTGCTGGTGGTGGCTGAAGTCAGAGTTCCAGCTGAGCTTCTTGCCACAGTGAGGGCACTGATAAGTTCGCTGGTAATGAGAGAAGTTGGAGATGTGGATTAAATCTTTACTGCTATGAGAACACTTGTAGGGGCTGGGGAGGCCTGGAGGTGGCAGGGGGGTGAAGTCCACAGAACAGGGGATCAGCTCCTTGTTGTCTGATGTACACCAGTAGATAATTTGGGTCGGGGCAGCTACAAAGGCCTTGTTCCCATCCAGCCGGGCTCTGGAAGGTTGTCCTTCAAGTGACCCCGCTTCTCCCAGGTCCTTCCAAATCCTAGGAGGAGTCCCTGGCTTGTCCTCTGTTGGAGAAAGTAAACTATCCATCTGGGTTCTGGAAGGTTGTCCTTCAAGATCCCCCTCTTTTTCCAGGCCCTTCCAAACCCTGGGAGGAGTCCCTGGTTTGTCATCTGCTGGAGAAGGTGAACTATCTGTCCGGGCTCTGGAAATGTGTCCTTTGAGGACCCCCACTTCTTCCAGGCCTTTCTGAAGCCTGGGAGGAGTCCATGGCTTGTCCCCTGCTGGGGAACATGAACAACAGAGTTAGAACGGTGAGGATTGTCTGTGAGCTGTCTCCCTAATTATGTGATCAGGATCCAGTGAGATGGGGCTTATAATCTGAGACCCATCAGAACTCCCTGGTCAGCCAGTCTCATAAGTAGCTATTGGCATATGTTTTAACCCCACTAAAATGTGAATTCCTTGAGGAATTTTTTTGTTTTTG
This sequence comes from Petaurus breviceps papuanus, assembly GCF_028583685.1. Lineage (NCBI taxonomy): Eukaryota > Metazoa > Chordata > Mammalia > Diprotodontia > Petauridae > Petaurus > Petaurus breviceps. The sequence continues at coordinate 2,793,177 of NW_027187367.1, forward strand.
CATTTCTTAGCTCCCCCAGTATTTAGCAGTGTCAAGAACATGCTAGGCACTTAATAAATATTTGTTGACTGACTCTACTTACAGTTATCTTGGGTTAAGTCACCAGAATCCACTGTTCTTTTAACTGGAGAGAACTATCTACCAGCACAGAGTTGTCAGAAAATTGAAAAAAGTTCAGGGAGTTAGAGCTGTAAGAGACCATAGAGGTCATGAGGTCCAAATCTTTTATTTTACAGATGCAGAAACAAGAGGAGTTAAGGTATTTTCTTTTTATTTTGGAGGGGGGAAGGCAAGGTAATTGAGGTTAAATTGACTTGCCCAAGGCCACACAGCTGGTAAATGTCAAGTGTCTGAGGCTAGATTTGAACTCAGGTCCTCCTGACTCCAGGGCAAGTGCTCTATTCACTTTGCCATGCAGCTGCCCCAGTCCTTTTTCATAATGTGTCAGGATTTAAACCCATGTCTTCCTTACTTCATGACCTCTGTAGCTGGGAAAACACTATGGAGGAAAAAATAAGGGGAGAATTGACCAATACAATCCTAAATAAAAGATCATTCTAAAGTCATTTCTGTTTGATTCAGTTTGAACTCAAAGACAATTAGAGCTGAAAGGGACCTTAGAGATTGCCTGACCTAACTCATCTTACCATTGGGGAAATGGCTAATGAGGAAGTCACCTTTCCAAGATATCAAGTTTCCAGTAGCACTGCTAAGACTCTCAGAGATGTGATCTTAGCGCTTAAGCCCACTGCCTTGAGTGTGTATCACATGGCAATTTTGACCTGCTTGACTTCCCAATTCTTGTTAGCTCAAACTGATCTGTGATCCTCTCAAGGTCTATAATCCTTTGGTTCTCATACTGAAAGAGGGTGAATTTCCAAAGTACCAAACATCTGATGAGCATAAGAGCAACACTGAGGATAGGCAGAAGGGTACCAGGATGTCATCCAGACTGAAAATAAACACTTGCCAAATGCAATAATGTTTAAAATGGATAATTCAACACCATTAGCTAAACTCTTGACATTATCAAGAGATTCAATAATGCAGAAAAACCCCAAAAAAAAGGAATTTATTCCAAATGTTTTTTTTTCCTTTCTGGTAAAGAAAAGTCTTTCTCTCTTTGTCCATAAAGTTTGGGTATGTTTAACATTCTGGGAATTCATACTCAACAAATTCCTGATAAAAGTTACTGGAAAACTATCTAGCTTCCCCATCCAGCCTCTCCCACCCACTTAGGGATAAATAGAACCTCTTCTGAAACAAAGGAAAGCACAAAACTAAAAAAGATGGGCTTTCTTCCTCTCTTACCTTGCTGTCTTTCCTGACTCAAGGGCCCCCCCTTTTCCTATGTAGGGGTAGAGGAGAAAAGAGGTGAATGGAAGAGTTAAGTGTTTTGTTTTATTTTTTATTTCCAAGATTTTTCCTGGCAGTTTTTGCTGCTATAGCGAAAAGGTGAGAAATTATGCCTATCAGAGCTAGAAGGAACCCAGTTCTACCCTCTAATTTTATGGATGAGGGAACAGAGATAAAATGTCTCACCCAGAGTCACCCAGTGAATGAGACTACCAATCCCCAAAATTCTTAGCTTAGTATCTCTTCTAACACACCAGTCTACCTTCTGAGCACAGGTGGTACTGAAACCAACAAAGGACTCAATAAGAGAAGCAAGAGTAATTTAACTTGAACTTGAGACAAGATTTACCATAGAGAATCAAACATTCCCTAAGGTGCTCTAACAACCATCTTTTATAGACTCATAGAATTCTAGCCCAGGAATGAAGTTCAGAAACCATTTTCTCAAGCTACTTAATTTATAAATGAAGAAACTAAAATTCAGAAAGATCATGCAGTCAGTAAGTGGCAGAGCTAGAACCTATTTTGTTTTGTTTTTGAGATCAAGTCTCCCCTTCCTGCCTAGGCTGGAAGTTTAGAGACTATTCACAGGCTGACCAATATGACTAATTCACCCAGGGAATTGGACCTATCTGTTTCTGTCCTGGCCTAGTTCATTCCTCCTTAGGCAACATGGTGTCCCATCCTCTACCTCATTAACAGGATCCACTACACTGATGCGAAATAGTGAGAAAGGGGGCAGCTAGGTGGCGTAGTGAATACAGCACCGGCCCTGGAGTCAAGGGAGCTTGATTTTAAATCTGGCCTCAGACACTGACACTACCTGTGTGACCTTGGGCTTAACCCCAATGGCCCTACCTTCCCCCCTCCAAAAAAAAAAATAGCAAGAACACGCAATGGGCATAGCTCCCTGAAGCTCAGAACTCCCAAGAATAAGAGATCTTTCAGTTCTAGCCTCCCTAGTAAATGGGATCCCAGATGTATACCATCATGCCCAGCTCAGAGACAAAATCTGAAACAATCTCTTCAGGCATCCAATCTCTGACTTTCCCCATTATAACATTATATATCCCACATACGGCCGCTAGGTGGCGCAGAGGATAGAATGGCTAGAGGGCTGGATCTAGAATTCAGAAGAATCAAATCTCTCCTCAGACATTAATCATATAACCCAGGACAAGTCATTTAACCTCTGTTTGGCTCAGTTTCTTCATCTGTAAAATGAAGATAATACCACCTACTTGCTAGGGCAAAGGCAAGTAAGAAGAAAATGAGATAATATTTTGTAAAGCATTTTGCAAACCTTAAAGCTATTGTTATAACTGGGCTGGCTCTAGATGAAGGCCAATAAGGTAACCACCCAAAGATTTTTGAAAGCCCCAAACATCTCCATCACCAACCTGCCTTTGGGGACCCTGTTCCTTTCAATGTGGCCAGGGAATACCATCATTACAAATATTTTCAGTTTCATAACAAAGATGGATATGTTACAGAGTCACTATTAAAATGAAACTCAGTCCCTTGATGGTAGAAATGGGAACACTGAATGAAATTCCTCTTCCCTGTGTTTATTAGGTTAGATCAATTTACTAAAGCATCTTAATCATCAATCTTAAATGAGAGAATATAAGATACAGAAAAAGTAAGCTGCACTTGGCTGTGGGGAAAAGAGAGACCTAAAGCAGCCACAGGACCATAGATTTAGAGCTTGAAGATCTTAGAGTTCATTAAAACCAACTTGTGACAACTGAGGTAGACAAATTCATAAATAGAGGTGACCAAGGTCACACAGCTAGTAACTGGTCTGGTGAGATTCAAGCCCAGGTTCCCTGAGCCCCTAGATCCAGTATCCTTTCCACTACACCAGGCTGCTTCCCAGGTAGGATGAGAAGCATTGGACACTGAGACAGACCCAGAACAAAATGAAGCCCAAGGCATTTTTCTGGCAGTGGGTGTTGAATACTATAGTCCCCACATTATAATTGTGATCAAAGCAATAATAGATAGGCTTTATGAAATATGTTCTTTCTCACTCACAGCCTTTTCTTCTTGAGCATGAACCCACCTCCCCCAAATTATTTTCTTCCTTTCTGCTACCAGTTTCCTCACCTATGCAGAAGAATAGGATTCTTTTCTTTTCTGAAAATTCCAGGTCATCAGGTAACCATGGTTCTTCACCTCGTTCTAAGCATAAGATGAGCTCTGGTTTGGGCATGGGAAATCCTGCTTGAAGAGAAAGAGAATCAGATGAGGGACCTAGGTAACCATTAGACTCTGCTTTGCCCCCACCCTGGACTCTGACTTCTGAAAGCCCAGACTCAGGCAGTTTTCCAATCCTTGCTCTCCTCTCTCCATCTCAGATTCTCTGCATCCTCCCCACCCCTGTTCCCTCCACATTTACTCAGTCCTCCTCCCTCAAAAATATTTAATGGCTCTTCAGTGCTGACAATTCAAAGTTCTAATTTACTAGAAAAAGAAAATAACATATACATCATCTGTCCAAACGCTTCATTTTGAAGGCTCAGTAGGATGAAGCTCAAACTTCTGAGTCTGGCATTCGAAGCCCTCTGAAAAGTACCCCAACCTTACCTTTCCAGGCTTTTCTCCTCTACTTCCCTATCTGACCCTTCTAGTTCGGCAAAATTGGATCACTTGTTGTTCCTGCAAAGACGCGGTTAGAGTTTTTCTAACTCAAAGTCTTTGTAGACATTATTCTCCCCACATGAATTGTCCTCCCTATATTCTGTCTGCTTACCTGGATTCTACATCTCCTTCAAGGCCCAGCTCAAGTTCCACCACATCCATAAAGCCTTCTCTAATCATCCCAATCCATATACATCTCTCCTTCTGCTAAACAGCTGTAATATTTGCTGTCTAAATTATGGTTCTTAGCCTTTTCTGTATCATGGACCCCTTTGACATTCTAGAGAAGACTACAGATCCCTTCTTAGAATGATGTTTTAAAAACAATTGATAATTGAAGGAAATTATACATTTCTGTGCTAATGAAAATAATGATAAAAATTTTTTTGCCCATCCAAATGCATGGACCCCCCAAAACTCATCTAAACCAAGTTAAGAATCCTTATTATACAGAACAGATTAAGAACCCCTAGTCTAGACCATAAAAATAACATAGCATAAACTGCCCACCTCCCCAAGACTGCAAATTCTTTGAAGGTAGCAATTACATCTTATGCTACCATCCCCTTAGCACCTAGTACCTAGCACAATGCCTTATCACTAAGAGGTGTTTAATAATTGATGATGTAAGCTTGGATTATTTGGAAGAGAGCCCCAGCCTCTGAGAAGAGTGTCCTAGAAGACAACCATCATATTATCCTATAAACTGTTCCTTTGTGTCTGAAACACAACACTAGACCAGATGGACTAGGATCAACTTGACCTAGTGTGGTACTAATTCTTATTCCTGGCTCCCAAAGACATCAAACATCTCAGTGCATATTGTGTCCCTAACCTACCACCCTCCCATTCCTCTCATCAGCACTTAGCAACTATTACAAGACTCTCGAAAGAATCTGCAAAGGGAGGAAACATAACTCTGGCTTCACTCTCCTCTCTAATCTCAATCCATGAATGAATCAGTTCAGCTCTCTACTATTCTGTCAAGTCCTTTGCTTACACATTGCCATACTCTAGCCATGGATTACTTCCACCTACCACTACTTCTGTTATATTCATGGGCTGCTGAAGGAAGTCACAAAACCTTGCTGAGAGGGCTACTACTAAATTTATGTTATCTGGGCCCTCACTGCAACAAGGCAATTCTAATCCTCATTAATTTATTTTCTATCCCACTCCCCATAACAGCTGTTTCAATCTTTCTCTTCTCCCCTCAAGTCAAACACAGGACCCCCTCACATCATCATCTCAGCTAATGACCTCACCTCATACTTCACCAAAGGGACCACACTCCCTCATCTCCCCATCTCTTCATATCACTGACATTTGACCCTCAACATCTCCTTTAGCCTCTAATAAAGAGGTTGCCATTCTCCTTGACAAGGCTAATTCCTCTACATGCCATTCTCTTCGATTTACTTCAACACAATATCCCCATTATCATCTCTCCCTCTCAGTCCTTCTCTATCAATCTCCCACTCTCCCTGTCAAAATCCCCTCTGTCAATACCTCCCTGTCAGTCTCTCTACTATTTCTTTCCCTGAAAGGAAAGATGCCTAAACATACTATCTCCACCATTAGACCATACCATCCCCACTAGCTATCAGTGTCTCATTTCTCCTCTTCTCAGCTAAATTCTGAGAAAATCTTCTGCACTGACTACTCTTATTTCTTCAGCTCTAACTCTCCTTTAAACCTTCTATAATCTAGTTTCTGACATCATGCAACTGAAATTGCTCTCTCCAAAGGCACCAATAATCTCTTAACTGCCAAATCCTATAGATTTTTATCAATTCTCATGCCTTTTTCACAGCATTTGACAAAGCTGACCATCTTCTCCTCAAACAAAATCTCTCTGAGTTTTCATAATACTGCTCTACCATGGTTCTCCTGTCCAAATGCTACCCAGTCTCCTTGGCTGGATCTCCCTCCATGTCATGCCTATTAACTGTGAGTATACTCTAAAGTTCTCCTCTGGATTCTCTCTCTCTCTCTCTCTCTCTCTCTCTCTCTCTCTCTCTCTCTCTCTCTCCCTCTCTCTCTCTCTCTCTCTCTCTCTCTCTCTCTCTCTCTCTCTCTCTCTCTCTCTCTCTCTCTCTCTCTCTCTCTCTCTCTCTCTCTCTCTCTCTCTGTCTCTCTCTCTCTCTCTCTCCCCTCCCCCCCCATAATCTCATCAGCTTCCATGGCTCTTATCATCTCTATGATAATTGATAATATAATCCCAGCTCTATATATTTAGCCCTAGTCTCTCTCTCCTGATCTCCATACCCTTATCAGCAAACTGTCTAGTTAGTATTTCAAACTGACTGTCTTGTAGACATCTCAAATTCAATATGTCTGAAACAGAGCTCTTTATTTTTTCTTCAAAACCTACCCCTCTTCCAAATTTCCTTATTTCTATCAAGGGTACCCATCCTTGCATTCAGCCAGTTGGAAATTTCCATGACATCTTCAACTCCTCATTCTCACTCAGAATACATATCTAATTAAAGTTGTCAAATCTTATTACTATCTGCACAACTTCTCTCGTATACATGGTCTTCCCATCCTAATCCAGGTTTTTATCACCTCTCACTTTCTATTCCAATAGCCTCTTTGTTTCCCTGCTTCAAGTCTATCCTTGCTCCATTGTGTCCCTCATATAGTTGCCAAATGTTTTCCCTAAAATCTAAGTCTGCATATGCACCCACACACACACACAAGCACACAAAAACTCCAGCCATTCCCTATTTCTTCTAGTATCAAACATAAACTTCTATTTGCTATTTAAAGTTCTTCATAACCTGGCCCCTTCCTATCCTTTCAGTTAATTTTTTGTTTTGTTTTGCTTTGAGGTTTTTTGCACATCACTCCACACTCGTCAGTCCAGATATGTTGCTACTCTTCACACACATTACTCCATTTACTTTCCTTACGTATGTTCACTGCTTGTCCTTCATGCCTAGAATGTTCATCTTTCCCACCTTTCCTTTAAAACTCAGCTCCATATTACCTTCTTCAAGAAGTCCATAATGGCCTTCCCCTACCTAAGTGGCTTCTCTCTAATATTACCTTGTGTTTATATTGCATATACTTATATATGTGCATGCCCCCTCACTTCATTAGAATACAAGTTCCCTAAAGAAATGGATTTTTGGAGGGGCGGAGCCAAGATGGCGGAGTAGAAGCACCACCCTCCCGCAGCTCCGGCTTCCAACCTCCCCCATCCATGTAAAAAGGGGACTCTAAACAAACTTTGGAGCTGCAGAACCCACAAAATGACACAGAGAAGCTAACCTCCCGCTGAGAACAGTCCGGCAGGCTGGCAGGAATCGGCCAGCGCAGCGCTCTGGGAGCCGAGCCCAGCCCCATGCCCAGGCTTTAGCCCCAGGGCAGGCCTGACCAGCCGCCAGCCAGAGGGATTCCAGATCAGCAGCAGCTGTGGCCGTTTCCAGATTTATCAACACATAGATGCGAAGGACAAGGTGAGAGGCCAGTGCATTCTGGACTTTGGGACCCAGTAAGTGGGAGTGCGTGGCTTTTACCCCCGGGGCGAGAAACCGCTGAGATGCCAGCACAGCCTGCCAGTGCCACATGGCGGCTTCAGCTCCTGGCCTGCAGAGTGTAAGGGGACCAAGCACCAGTCTGGGGGGTCATCGCTCTTGCTTTAACCTGCTTGGATCTGGATTGCAGTCTAGGGTAGAGGTCCTGGGGTGTGTGTCCAGCTTGCCAGAGCCTGTGGAGACCTCAGAGAGGGCACCCATCTAATACCTCCTGCAGCTGAGAAAACCCCAGCGTTTGGGACGAAAACTCCCCTGTCTGGTGGCAGAGTCCTACTGTGGCAAAAAGCCCAAAAGTCAAATCATTGAATGGCAAAATGAGCAGGCAAAGGAAACAAAGCAGACAGAAGATTCCAACATTACACTCCTATTTTGGGGATAAGAAGGAGCAAGGCATGGAACAGGAGGAAATCAGTGAAGTCAGAACTCCTGCACCAAAAGCTTCAAAGGAAAATACAAGCTGGTTACAGGCCATAGAGGACCTTAAGAAGCAGATAAAAGAAGTGGAGGAAAAATTGGGAAGAGAAATGAGAACAATGCAAGAAAATTATGAAATGAGAGTCAACAGCCTGACTGAAGAAAATAATACCTTAAAAAACAGACTGACTCAAATGGCAAAGGAGGCTCAGAAAGGCAATGAGGAGAAGAATGCCTTAAAAAGTCGAATTTGCCAGATGGAAAAAGAATCTCAAAAGCTCACTGAGGAGAATCATTGCTTCAGAATTAGATTGGAGCAAATGGAAGCTAATGACTTTATGAGAAATCAAGATGCTGTTAAACAGATGCAAACAAATGAAAGAATAGAAGGCAATGTGAAATATCTCATGGGAAAAACCACTGACCTGGAAAATAGATCCAGGAGAGATAATTTAAAAATTATTGGACTGCCTGAGAGCCATGACCAAAGTAAGAGCCTGGAAAGCATCCTCCAGGAAGTTCTCAAAGAAGACTGCCCTGATGTTTTAGAACGAGAGGGCAAAATAGAGGTTGAAAGAATCCACCGATCACCTCCTGAAAAAGATCCCAAAAAGAAAACTCCTAGGAATATTATAGCCAGTTTCCAGAATTCCCAGATTAAGGAGAGAATATTACAAGCAGCCAGGAAGAAACAATTTGAATATTGTGGAAACACAATCAGGATAACCCAGGATCTGGCAGCTTCTACAGGGAGGGATCGAAGGGCCTGGAATGTGATATTCCGGAGGTCAAGGGAGCTGGGATTAAAACCAAGAGTCACCTACCCAGCAAAACTGAGTATCCTGTTTCAGGGGAAAATATGGTCATTCAGTGGAATACAGGACTTTCAAGCATTCTTGCTGAAAAAAACAGAGCTGAATAGAAAATTTGACATTCAGATACAAGAAGCAAGAGAAGCATGAGAAGGTAAACAGGGAAAAGAAATCATAAGGAACTTATCAAAGATGAACTATTTTTTTTTTTTTAAGCAATTGGGGTTGAGTGGCTTGCTCGGGGTTGCACGGCCGGTTGTTGTTTCTGGGTGTGGTGCTGGGTGTCTGGGCCCGGATTTGATCCGGGTCATCCTGGCACTGAGGCCGGTGCTCTTGCTTGCTGAGCCACTTGGCCAAAGTTGAACTATTAACATTCCTACATGGAAAAACAATAATTGTAACTTATGAAACTCTTCTCAGTAGTTGAAGGGATTAGAAATATATATTATATATATATATATATGTCTTTATATGAGGGTATGCAGGCATATGAATACATATGTGAATGTGTGTATATATGTTTACAGGTATACATAGATAGAGGGCACAGGACCAATTTAACAGGAAGGGATGATACTTAAAAGGTGAAATTAAGAGGTGAGAGGGATATAATGAGAGGAGATGGGGAGAGACAGAGTGGGGCAACTATCTCATACAGAAGAGGCAAGGGAAAATGGTTACAATGGAGGGGCAGAATAGGAAGGCAAAAGGGAATGGGTCAACCTTATTCCTATTGAATCTGGCTTGAGGAGGGAGGGAAATACACACTAAATAGGGGATCTCACCCTCCAGGAGAATGGGGGGGGGGGG
>NW_027187367.1:2802853-2817927 GCF_028583685.1 Petaurus breviceps papuanus
AGTTGGAAGCACCCACTTTTGAAAAGGGACAGGATCAAAGTAGAGAATAGAACAAGTGGGATGTGGGATAGGAGGGAGGGAAATATAGTCAGTCTTTTACAATATATCTGCTATGTTATTGTTTTGCATTAGCCACACATGTACAACCTATACTGAACTGCTTATCTTCCCAGTAAGGGTGGGTGATAAGGGAGGAAGGGAATGAATCTGGAATTCAAAGTTTTAAAATCAAATGTTTAAATATATATATACTATTATCAATATTGTTTTACATGTAATTGGGAAATATAGAGATCCACCATGCCCTACTGGAAAAGTTGAAACGGGTATGGGAGAAAATATGGGAGAGAGCAGATCAGAGGTGGGGATATCCTGTGGGACTGCTGTTTTGGGGGGATGGGTGGGGGAAAAACGGGGAGAAAATTTGTAACTCAAAATCTGGCGGAAACTAACAATGTAAATCAGAAGTTAATAAAGCATTTAAAAAAAAAGAAAAAAGAAAAAAAAAAGAAATGGATTGTTTCGCCTTTTTTTCCCTTGTATCTCCAGCACTTAGCACAATGCCTGGCATGTCACACTGAATAAAGTCTGATTGATTGAATGCCCCTGTATGACTGGGGGGTAGTTAGGATGAGTCTTAGAAATATAGACTCTTGGATCTAGAAATTTCATCCAGCCAAACCCATACATGAATGATTCATAGTGCCCGCTCCATCCTCAAAATCTGTCATCTATTTGAACAGTTTTGTCAACAAAAAATATTCAAGTGTCTAGGGATAGTTCAATCTGCTTCTGGTCAACTTAGTGTTAGGAAACTCTTCTTTATCCTGAGCTAAACTCTGCCTCCCTGAAAGCTCCCTCCCGTAAACTTCATTCTCCTTTCTAGGATCAAAAATATGTCTAACTTCCCTTCCCCATGTCAACCTCCCAAATATTTGAAGACAGCTATTCTGTATCCCTTAAGTCTTCTCATCCTCATTTCCTTTTACCTAATCTCATATAGATTTATTTGGAACCCCCTCAGTTCTATGGTGGCCTTTGTCTCAAGTAGCTTTAGCTTCTCAATTCTTTTTCTAAAATGTGGTCCTTAAGTACTGGACACAATATTCCATAAATGGACTAACCAGGACTATTACCATTTCACAGTCTTCCTGGAGTCAGAAAGACCCAAGTTCAAATTCAGCCACTGACACTAGCTAGTTATATGACTGGAGGTAAAGCAGATGTGGTCATATCTACCTCCCAAGGTCCTTATGAAGATAAATGAGATGATATTTATGAAGTGCTTTGTAAATCTTAAAGCATTATATAAGTGCTGGCTATGGTTGTTGTTGTTACTAATGAATGCAGATTAACCCTGGTGAGTCAAGCATTTGTTGAATACTACTCTACTTGCCAAATACTATATTAAGCACTGGGAATACAAGAAAGGGCATATAACAATATATTACAAAGATTATATAAATATTTTAGTAAATAGACCTAGTAGTGTAATTGCTGTGTTAAAGGACATAGACAGCTTAATAACACTTTGAGCATAATTCCAGATTGTTCTTCAAAATGATTGGATCAGTTCACAATTCCACCAGCAGTGAATTAGTGTCCCAATACTTCCACATCCCCTACAACATTTGTCAATTTCCCCTTCAATCACTTTAGCCAATCTTATAGGTGTAAAATGATATCTGAAGGTTGTTTTAATTTACATTTCTCTAATCATGAATTATTTAGAGCATATTTTCATAGGAATATAAATTATTTTGATTTCTTCACTGGAAAACTACCTGTTCATATCCTTTGACCATTTATCAATTGGGGAATGACTCACATGCTTATAGACTTGACAAAGTTCTTTAAATATTTAGATATGAGACCTTTATCTGAGAAACTGTCTATAAAGTTTTTTTTTCCCAATTGTGGTGGCAAAGAACTGGAAATTGTGAGGATGCCTGTCAACTGGGGAATGGCTAAACAAGTTGTGGTATATGATTATGATGGAATACTACTGTGCTATAAGAAATGATGAGCTCATTGATTGTAGAAAATATGCATAGACTTGCATGAAATAATGAAAAGTTAAATAAGAACCAAAAAAATATTATATATAATAACCATAATGTTGTTTTAAAAACAACTTTAAGTGACTACATCATTTTGACTATTATAAATACCCAAACAACTACAAAGGACCTCTGAAGGAAGACACTATCTGCACCCAGAGAAATAACTGACAAATAGATGTATAGAATGATTTTATGAATATATATATATGTCTAATAGTAGCCATCTTTTAGACAGGGAGGAGGGGGAAGGGAGGGAAGGAAGAAAGGAAAAAAGAAAGTTACATGATAACTTTATTATATATTTTAAAGGAATAGCAAGTTATACATAACAGATTTGAAGTTTCATGTGCAATCATCTTTTTTTATTCTACTGTATTATGGAAATGATTGTGTTACTTCATAAATTAAAAATAAAATAAAGTCACAACACACACATACACCCACAAAATAAAGAAGGGCAAAAATGGTCCCTTCTCTTAGTTAACTCACATTCTAATTAGATAAATGGTCATGAAGATAACTAGGTACATACAGAATAATTCAAAGTATATAGAAGGTAATCAGAGTGGAAGGCACTAGCTGCTGAGGAAACAGGGAAAGGTTTTGTGTAGATAGTGGGATTTCAGTTGAATCTTGAAGGATGTCAGGGAAATTAATAGGTTGAAATGAGGAGGGAAACATTCTAGCCATGAAGAAGAGGGCAAGGAGAAGGAAGGTCATGTTTAAGGATGAAAAAGTAAACCAGTGTAACTAAGTTATAGAGTTCATGGAGAAGATTAAAGTATAAGAAGAAAGAAAAGGTAGGAAAGGAACAGGCTGTAAAGAACTTTAAATGAAAGATTCAGGATCTTATATTTGATCCAGAAGGTCAAAAAAGGGCCCCTGCAATCTATTGATGAAGAGGTAGAAGAGGGATGACATGGACAGACCTATGCTTCAAGAAAAATCACTTTAACAGCTGAGTGAAATATGGATTGAAGCTGGGAAGAGACTTGAAGCAGAGAAACCAATTAGCAAAATTTAACTGGTCAGTGAAACTGGCCTTTGAAAGGGCCAAGCTACTTATCTTAGTCTCCTTAAATGAGATTATGAAGAGAAAAGAGAAGGAAAAAGGAACCATGGTATAATAGAGAGAGTCCAGAGCCTGAAGTCAGAAGAAATAGATTCTAGTCCAACTTCTGCCAGTTGCTGGTTGTGCAGCCATGGGCAAATCACTTAACCTCTCTGAGCCAGTTTCCCCTTCTATAAAACTGGATAGTATTTGAATGACCTGATGGTGTTATAAGAAGAAGAAATCATATAGAAATCCATCTTGCCCTACAAGAAAGTAAGGGAGAAGGGGCTAAGGTGGGGGGGGAGGTATAAGAAAGGGCATAGTGGAAGAAGACGTAATCAGTATGCTTGTCATCTTGGGGTGGGGGTAGGGAGAGATGGGGAGAAATTTTGGAAATCAAAATCTTGTGGAAATGAATGTTGAAAACTTAAAATAAATAAATAAATTCTAAAAAAATAAGGAATTGATAAGTTTGAGTTATTATTGAATGGTTGAGGGAAGAGAATGGAGAAAGAAATGGAAGAGGGTAGAGAGAAGAAATAAGAGAGTGAGACAAGAAATAAAAGATATGTCAAGATATCAGGAGACACCCTGTTTTCCAGAGCTAAAGCCCAGAAAGTAAGCTGTGCCCTGAGCTTGGTATAACAACAATCATTTGTGTTCCCCCTCTGGATGATGTCAACCGTGGCAAATTCCCAGATTTGTTTCTGATCATGAAGCCCTGCTAAGAATCAAATTTGTCGCATTGTTGCTGTTACCCCTCATTGTCAAGTCTACAACTCATTGCTTATAAGCATTGAGATCTCCACACACACAAGTGTCTCCCTATCCCACTCTCACCAACTGGGGGCAGGGCTCCAGAACACATATCCTTGCTTTGCAAGCCATTTCCCTCACTTTGAAATTAAATTTCTATTTGATTCTTGACTCACTTGTCCCTAGACTACTTTGTTCGACTCTAGCCACAGGTTAAGAGGCCAGTTCCATCCAATTGACATGAATTGGTTTTCAGAAGTGAGGTTGAACATGGAACTGGGTCATTGGACACTCTGGTACCAGTGAGAATGGACTAGGTGCCACCAGAGGTTTATTTCTCTGAAGTCCAACACACCCTTTCCTCCGCATCTGGGGAGATCTCTGCCCTTGTTATTGCTCCAATCCTCCAAGTTCCAGTCTGGGTTGAGCTCGACATTCTTTGTGAGGAAAACTCCAGGGCCTCTCCCTTGGTCCAGTTCATCTGGATTACTCTGGTAGGGATAACCTTTCTTAACTGTACACCTCTATTGATTGGCCTCTATGCCAATTTGTAAAATGTAACTGTGACTAAAGTTAAAAACTGCACACTTCTGTAACCCATGTGTCTCTTTGTATGAACTGGAACTGCATGCTTAGTTAGAATTCTTTGTGTTTGTATCTGCTTTTTGTTTTGTCTGTGTTTGTGTCTTTGTAAAATGCAAAATGTCTGTGTTGTGTTTGTGTTGTGAGCTAGATTCTGCTACCTTGAAAGATTTAAAATTCAGTCAGTCAGAAAAACTTCTAAGGGCTATAGCCAGAGAGTTTAGAACACTGGGAAAGACTAATGAACTTTCATAGTTGAAGCAATTTTCCCAGTAAGCAGGACTAACTCCCATTTTAGGCTTTCTGAGGGAGATTACATTATAATGGAAAAGGAAAAAACCTGTAAGACACTTTTTTCCTGTCATTTAACTTTGACTATGTTGGAATTATGGAAGGAAAGTCAGATAATCAAAGCGGTAGAACTGCTAAAAAAAAAAATCTTGATAGATTAAAGAGTTTGGAAATTAATCATTTTAAGATCACAGGAGAGAGACTTTGGGATAATTCCAGGAATTTACTCCCTTCTGAAATATTTCAGTAAGTCTTGAGTTACCACTCTGTAGAATTTTTTCTAAGGAAAAATAAGAATTAAATTTTATAAAAGTTTTGAAAGTAAATGGCAAGATTAATAACCACATTGTTCTAGGGTAATAAAGGAAAGCAACTAGTTTAGAAGTGGTCCCAGAGTGGAAAAAGAAAAAAAAATAGGCAAATGATTTGCACCTTATAACAAGCTCTCATTAACCCTTCCTTGACATTTCTGATCACAAAAAGAAAAAATATTTTTTAAACCAGATATCTCCTGTGACACCCCCAGTTCAAGAGACCCTTTTCCTGTTAATCCCTCTCATCCCAGATCAGACTCCCAAATACAGACATTGAAAAAAATGCTGGAAAAATGTAGGAAAACTTGAATTCTCTTCTGCCCCTCCAGCTGCACAGTTCATTGCCTACAGCCAACCTGGTAGAGTGGGAGGGGAAAGGGGCAGCAGCTAGAGCATGGCCCCATACTGGCAGTGGGCTGAGTGGCCCTCTGCTCCTGGACATCCCGCAGCCAGCCCCTCTAGGCAATCCTGGGGGCATCGCTCAGATGCATTACATCCTGCCCACTCTGCTCCAGTAGCTGCAAGTGGTCCTAGCAGCACCTGGTCCCAAAGCTGCAGTTATCTGGGGGCCAGGCCCCATGGCCAGAATCCACTTCACCTGACACCAGGAACCATCACCAATTGGAGGATCCTGGTAATACTCACTCAAGCCCCTGGGATTCCCATTCTGAAGCCAGTGCCAGTGCCACATACCCCAAAGTGCAGTCAGTGTCTCCAGTGTAGGCGCAGCCCTCAGCAAACCCTGCCCAGCTTTTGTCTGAAAAAGCCCTGGTACTCCTGCCAGCACTTAGCATGTCAGTACAAGGTAGGGGGACCAGCCAACCTCTGCCCTTCATGAGCCCACCCTTCTCTTTTCCAGGTGCAGGAAATTATTAGTTGTGTAATTTAAGGCAAGTTATCTTATCTCTTTTTGCCCCAGTTTTCTGATCTGTAAAGAGAAAAATGATAATGGTACCCACATCCCAAGCTTTTTGTGAGATCAAAATGATATGGTTATAGAGTGTTTAACATAGTGACTGGAATATACTAAGCACAACATTATAACTTTAACTGAATGTAGTTGTTCCATACTTGATAACTCTAAAACAGGCTTAAAATGCCAAAGGCAATAACATTAATGATTTTTATATGTGATAATTTGGAAATGTAATTGATGTCATCTGAAATTTATTTTTTGCATTATTTTTTCATTTCTAAATTTCTCATCTTGTAAAATTTGAGAGACCATTGTAACAAAAAAGCTGTTAGAACTTTTTTAACAATTTTTTAATCTGGATGCTGTTAAATATGAATTGGGCTTTTAAAAGGGTGTGATAAAAAATGCATGTTTGAAAACTGTTAAATACTTAATGAGGTATATTTTGTTATAAAGCAGATAGAAATAATATCAAATTTTCATTTGAAATTTTTGCCTATTATGAAAGTGTATAGGGTGGTTTTAATGTGTAGCTTCAACATATTAATGATGTCAACTATAAGGTATTTACTGTATGTCTAAAGCCCCAGAATATGGGTAGTTTAAATTTAAAAGTAAAGGATAAATGAAATGTTAACTGTTAGGGAAACAGCAAGAAAGATATTCAAGCCCTAAGTTGTGGTTTGTATAACTTTGCTACATGAGGTAAAAATTATTGGGGCTGTAATTTACTATTGTTTTTAGTTCTGATTATATAGAAAGTTGTTTGAATTGTCATAAAGCCAATAGTATAAAATGGCATGTGCTACAGGCTAGGAAATACTAAAAGTGGATATCTGTGCCTAGGAAAAATTTTGAGGATGACTTGGGCACAGCCTAGGTAGCATCTTACTGACTCTATTTCACCATTGTGCTATTTCTTTTCTGAAAAGAAAGATTCCCCATGTGGTTAATTCTGAACCTTGCTTTTAACACACTGTGACTACATGATTGGCTCATGCCTAGAATCAAACAGAGCTAAGGGAGTTTTTCCCTGTTATGATATATGGCATCATTATAATTATTACCCTCTTTTTCCTTTTATAGCAAATTTCTATAATCAAGAAGTTTTTACAATACTAAATCCATTAAATAATAGATTGATACTGAAACTTCTCTGAGTATAACAAGATGCAAGCCTGAACATCTTACAATTTTAACCTGTATTGTGGTCAAATTATAATATAGGGATTATATCCTCCTAAGGGAAAATTATTAGACAAAGATGTAATTTGAAAGTTTTCTAATTAAATATATTATTAAATTTTGAGAAATGCAACAGGATTAGACTATTTTCTCTAAGAAGTATATACATGTTTATGATTGGCTTCCAAATTTATCTATCATAAGTTATCTATCATAAGTTCTCAAATTTGGATTAGGGATTTTACACATAAAATTGTATAATGGTAAAGAGAGTGAAATTATTTTCCCATCTTTATAATATCTGTCTGTCAATAATTTTAAAAGGAAAAACAGACCATAAATAAGTTTCCTAAGAAAAAAGTACCAGGACTATATGAATTTACAAGTTAATTCTATCAAACACTTAAAGATCAATCAATTCCAATATTAAATAAATTATTTGGAATAATAGTCAAAGGAATCATCATACCAAACTCCTTTTATGAAATAAATATAATACTGATACATAAAACAAGGAATAATAAATGAAAATGGATGCAAAATCCTGAATAAAATACTAGCTAACAGATTATAACAATATATTACAAAGATTATACATTATGACCAAGTGGGATTTATACCAGGAATGCAGGGATGGTTTATCATAAGGAAAACTATTAACATAACTGATCATATTAATAATAAAAGAAAATCAGAGACAGAGCCAAGATGGCAGAGTAGAAACAGGACTTCCACAGGGCTCCTGCTTCCACCTCCTCCAATTCATGTAAAAGGTGACTGAACAAACTTTGGAGTTATAAAACCCATAAAATGACACAGAGAAGCTAACCTCCCACTGAGGACAGTCTGGCAGGCCAGCAGGAAGCAGCTAGCACAGCAATCTGGGAGCCCAGCCCAGACCTGAGTGTCAGAAGTTTTAGCCTCAGGGCAGCTACAACCAGTAGCCAGCTGGGGGGACTTCAGATCACCAGCAGCTGTGGTGGTTTCCAGAATTATCAACCCATAGGTGCTAAGGACAAAGTGAGAGGTCAGTGCAGTGTGGACTTCATGAACTGGGAGTTTGGGAGGCAGTCAGGACTTTACGCCCTGGAGGGAGAAGCAGGTGAGGTGCTGCAGCCATGCAGCTGCCTCCACGTGGCTGCTTCAGAGCTCCTGGTCTGCAGATTGTAGGGGGACCAAGTTATCAGTCTGAGGGGCAAACACTCTTACTTTAACCTGCTTGGATCTGGATTGCAGTCTACAGGGGAGGTCCTGGGGTGTGTGATCACATGCCGTAGCGTGTGGAGGCTTCAGAGAGGGCACCCAATTAATAGCTCCAGCAGTTGTGAAAAACCCTAGCAATTGGCACAAAGTTCCCCCCTCTGGTAGCAAAGTTCTACTGCGGTAAAAAGCTTAAAAGTCAAATAGTAGAGTGGAAATGTGAGCAAACGAGGGAAGCAAGACAAGCACAGCAATCCAACTCTGGATTCCTTTTTTGGGGACAAAAAGGATCAAAGCATGGAATAGGAGGAAGACAGCAAAGTCAGAACTTCTGCACCAGAAACTTCCAAGAAAAGAATAAGCTGCTTACAGGCCATAGATGAACTTAAGAAGGATTTTGAAAACCAAATAAGAGAAGTGGAGAAAAAATTGGGAAGAGAAATGAGAATGATGCAAGAAAATTATAAATGAGAGTCAACAACCTGAAAATTATACCTTAAAAAACCAACTAATTCAAATGGCAAATGAGGCTCAAAAAGGCAATGAGGAGAAGAATGCCTTAAAAAGCCAAATTTGCAAGATGGAAAAAGAATCTCAAAAGCTCACTGCAGAGAATCATTCCTTCAGAATTAAACTGGGGCAAATGGAAGCTAGTGACGTTATGAGAAATCAAGATACTATTAAACAGATCCAAACAAATGAAAAAATAGAAGGCAATGTGAAATATCTCATTGGAAAAACCACTGACCTGGAAAATAGATCCAGGAGAGATCATTTAAAAATTATTGAACTACCTGAAAGCCACAATCAAAAAAAGAACCTAGAAATCATCCCCCAAGAAATTCTCAAGGAAAATTTCCCTGATGTTTTAGAACCAGAGGGCAAAATAGAGGTTGAAAGGACCCACCAATCACCTCCTAAAAAAGGTCCTAAAAAGAAAACTCCTAGCCAGTTTCTAGAGTTCCCAGATAAAGGAGAAAATATTACAAGCAGCCAGGAAGAAACAGTTTGAATACTGTGGAAACACAATCAGGATAACACAGGATCTGGCAGTTTCTACACTGAGAGATCAAAGGGCTTGGAACATTATATTCTGGAGGTCAAAGGAGCTGGGATTAAAACTAAGAATTACCTACCCAGCAAAACTGATCATCATGTTTCAGGGGAAAATATGATAATTCAATGGAATACAGGACTTTCAAGCATTCTTGATGAAAAAAACAGAGTTGAATGGAAAATGTGACATTCAGATACAAGAAGCAAGGGGAGCATAAGAAGGTAAACAGGGAAAAGAGATCATAAGGAAATTGTCAAAGTTGAACTATTTACATTCCTACATGGAAAAATGATCATTGTAACTTATGGAACTTTTCTCAGTATGAGAATAGTTGAAGGGAACAGAAATATACACACACACACACACACACACACACACACACACACACACATATAAATATACACATACATACATATATATGTCTATATAGGAGGGTATATGGGCATATGAATGCATATGTGAGTATGTGTATATATGTGTACAGGTTATACATAGACAGAGGGTACAGGACCAGTTGAGTAGGAAGGGATGATACTTAAAAGGTGAAATTAAGAGTTGAGAGAGGAATATAATGAGAGGAGATGGGGAGAGACAGAATGGGGTAAATTATCTCACATAGGAGAGGCAAGGGAAAATTGACACAATGAAGGGGAAGAACAGGAATGCAAAAGGGAATGAATCAACCTCATTCTTATTGAATTTGGCTTAGGGAGGGAATTACATATACACTAAATAGGATATCTCACCCTACAGGAGAGTAGGGGGGAAGGGGATGAGAGGGGGGGATGATGGAAGGGAGGGCAGGCTGAGGGGGAGGGAAGTTGGAAGCACCCACTTTTAAAAAAGGGATAGGGCCAAAGCAGAGAATAGAAGAAGTGGGGGGGGGGATGAAATGGAGGGAATTATAGTCAGTCTTTCACAATATATTCACTATGGAAATGTTTTGCATAGCTACACATATTTACAATATACAATATTACAAAATATACAATATTACAAAATATACAATATTACAAAATATACAATATTACAAAATAATACAAAATACAATAATCTATATTGAATTGCTTATCTTCCCAGTAAGGGTGGGTGATGAGGGAGGTAGGGAAAGAATCTGAAATTCAAAGGTTTAAAATCAAATGTTTAAAAAAGTTTATTATTATTATTATTATTATTATTTTACATGTAACTGGGAAATAAGATTTACAGGCACTGGGGCACAGAGATCCACCATGCCCCTCTGGAAAATTGGAGGGGGGACAAGGGAAGATATAGGAGAGAGCAGATTGGGGGAGGGGATATTCAGCGGGATCACTGTTTTGGGGTGGTGGGTAGAGGAAAATGGGGAGAAATTTTGCAACTCAAAATCTTATGGAAATTAATGATATAAACTAAAAAATAAAAAATAAACTACACAAAAAATTTATGAACTTAAATACCAAATAAAAGGAATATTTCCCTATATATGTAGAATGGAAGGAGATTGTACATGAAACTGCAAATCTCTAATATATTTAGCACTTGCTCTTCTTTTTAAATATATGATAAATTCCACATATAAATTTCAAAAAAAAACCCAAAAAAATCATATTATATCAATAGATTCAGAAAAAGCTTTTGCTAAAGTATAACATTTATTTCTATATTAAAAATTTGAAAATATAGGTATACATGGGTTTTTCCTTAAATTGATAAAAATTATGTTTATTTAAAACCATCAGCAGGCATTATTTGTAATGGGGATAAGCTAGAAACTTTTCTAGAAAGATCATGTGTGAAAAAAGGATGCCCATTGTCACCAATATTTTTCAGTATTTTATTGGAAATCCTAGCAATAGCAATAAAAGAAGAAAAATAAATAGAAGGAAGGAGAAAAGGGAATGAAGTAATAAAACTATCTTTTTGCGGACAACATGATGATATACTTGGAAAATCCCAAAGACAGCTAACCGGTTAGTTGAAACAATTTATAATTTTAGATATATCACAAATAAAACCCTGCAAGAAGATTTAGTAATAGATAGTCCATTTAAAATAATTCTAGACAGTATAAAATAACTAACTGGCAGTACCTCTGCCAGAACAAATCCAGGAACTATAGAAGATTTAAATAACTGGAGAAATATAAATTATTCATGGATGGGCAGGGTCCACATGATAAAAATGAAGAACAAAAAGTCAAGAGAAGCAAATGAACTAAAGAAATGTTAAGGAAAGAGATTTAGCATTATCAGATCTTAAGCTATATTATGAGGCAGTAATTATCAAAACTATCTGGTTCTGGCTAAGAAACAGAAAAGTAACTCATAATTTTTTTTAAAAAAGATTCTTATATCAGGTACAGGATTTAGGTAAGAATAGAAATAGCAAATAGGATAAAAACTGAAATTCTCTGAACTTTCAAGATTGAAGAATCAAATTTAAGTGACTGTACTAAATTATATTATCTAGGAACCTCTAGCTCTGGAACCAGAGAAGCAGAGCCCCTTTTAGAGCTGTCCTGAGAAAAAACATATTATCCAAGAAAAGATTTCTAGGGACCAGATGACTACATGAGATATCTGGGACTCGGAATGTGCTGGTTAAATGGATATTGAGAATGGGTCACTAAAATACAAGGAGACTTGACCTTGGTGATATGTAAATCTCCCTTTTCAGAGCTAGTCCATTATGAGCCCTCTAAGTAGTCTGATCTGTACCTGACAATGTAATTATGCAATTATGGGAATAGTGAGAAAAACCTTATTGCATTATTTGAATCTAAGCCCTGTGTGACTGGGAAACTGGATCATTTCTATGTATTGTTTAGAGACTCTTAGCTAAGGACCTAAGTTGTACTAACCAGAAATTCAGATTTAAAGATAGATGCAAGGAGTTTTCTTATCTGAAAATGGGCCCGGTACTGATCAGTCATTGTTTCTAAGGGTTCCTACCAAGTCCTTCTGACTATTCCCATAGCTATCAAACTTGTGGGTGTGAACTCCTGGATCATCTGAAGAAATCCCCTGTTCCTAAGTGGGTGGAAGAACCCTCCAAAGGCATCAAGGTTCTTCTAGCATGGACCCAGAAGCAGCCAGCACCCAGACGAAATGGCTGTCCCAAGATTCCAGATGAGGGCTAAGTATACTGTCCCAGTTTTTTTTCCTCTTCCTTTTTGTTATTTGCCCATCCACCAAGGTCCTGATGTAAGTATGTGTTGGTATTTTCTTCTTCTACATTCTTCCCACCCCACTCCATCCCACACCACCCCACCGTAGCCTTTTCTGCTTGCAAGCAAAAAATGGCTAGCAATGATACCTGGGACATACTTCCCCAATATGTCCCCCACAAGGAACTGACCTTCTGGGCAACATCTCTTCCTGGCTCAACTGACCTCTCCTTTGTTGGTCAGAAGGGGAGAGGTTCTTTCAGAACCCCTCCCTTTGACCAAAAAGAGGAAATGTCAAGATATTAGGAGACACCCTGTTTCCCACAGCTAAGGCCTAAACAAGCAAGCTGTGCCCTGAGCTTGGCATAACAACAATCCTTTGCTCTCACCCTCTAGATGAGCTCACTCACAGCAAAATTCCAGAATTGTTTCTGGTCATGAAGCCCTGCTATGAATCAAATTTGTCACATTGTTGCTGTTCGCCCTCATTGCCGGGGTTACAGCTCACTATACAGCCACTGCTCTGAGTATTGAGACCTCCCTTCTCTGAAGGAGCCACCATTAGAGGTAGGGCTCCAGCACACATATCCTTGATTTCAAGCCCTTTCCCTCACTTTGAAATTAATTTTATGTTTGATTCCTGACTTTCCTGTCTCTAGCCTGTTTTGTTCAGCTCTGTCCACCCACAGGTTAGAGGCTAGTTCGGGTCAGTTGACAGGGAAGAATTAAAGATAAAAGAATCCCCCAGCTATCCTTGATTTCATGAATAGTGGATTAATGATAATACAAGAGTAACCTTGGACAAGTCACTTAAATCCTCAGAATCTCAGTTTTCTCATCTATATGTAATCACAAGACTAAAAATTTTGAGCTTGAAAGGTCCTTAGAAACCATATAGTACAACCCAATCATTTGACAAATGAGAAAAACAAAGCCCAGAGTAGTTAAATTACTTGACTGGAGTGGTTGCAAAGGCTGTGACAGTCAGGATTTGAACACAGAGTTTCTGACTCCAAATTAAACATTTTTTCCACTATGCCAATCCCTTCCCTTATACCCGTTTATCAGGGTAGTTGCCTGTACAATTTTACTTTTCTCTTTATATATCCAGTGCAAAGCAAAGTGCCTGGCACATAACAGGCACTAAATAAATGCTTGCAGAATTGAATTGATCCTTTGAGATTTTTATTTTTATCTCCCCACTAACCCCTACTGGTAAAATCAGGGAACTGAATGAGGGATCTCTGATTTCCCTTCCTGTGGTAAAACCTATGATCAGAATTTGCTTCTGGTTAAACAGATTAGCTGATTCAGAGATAGCACTTGGAATGGCCAAGTCTTCTACGGACAGAGATGAAGGGAAAAGGGAAGAGGAGGAAAGAAAGGGCAAGGAGGAAAAAGGGAAGAGGAATGGAGGGGGAGGGAGAGGGAGAAAGGTGAGGCAGAAGGGGAAGCCATGGGTCAGGAGGATGAAGGTCACTATTGCTGAGGAGCCAATCCTTCAGAATCATCCAGCTAAGGTTATTTGGACATCAGACAAGTTTAGCTGTTTAAACAAGGGTTCTAGAATCCTAGGGAAAGAGGCATGAAATTAATATTGACTTCAATGGACACATTCATGTAAACAAATTTTTTTCAAAGTCCTCAGCACAGAATATTACCTACAGTTCTTCACTCCTGCTAAACCTAGTCTAATTATCCATTTACCTGGGAGGAAAATGTCAGGGAGCAAGGTGCCTATAAGAAGTTAATGAAAGAGGATTAGAATTTTTAGGAGATGGCAGGAGAAATGAGACCTCACCCACAGAAGCCAGGTTCCTGTAGTTTTCCCACATAACATCCTTGTAGAGTGCTCTCTGAGCACAGTTCAGGTGCCTCCATTCCTCCTGGGAGAAAATGACTGCCACATCCTCAAAGGTGAGCAGCCCCTGAAATAGCCAAGAGAGGAAAAGATAGGGATGCTGAGGCAAGGAGGAAGATACAGTAACTCACACAAGAGGAATGACGGTGAGAGATAGACCCAAAAGGGGGGAGGGGAAGAAATAAAGAATGAGATGGGGAAGAAAGCATAAGGACAGACACAGAGATGAAGAAGAGGCGCGTATTTAACTTATTTGTCTTTATCCACCACAAGGAGCAGTACTTTGCACACAAGGTGTATTTAATGAATGAATATATGAATACCCCACTGGATGCCCAAGAAATCTTTCCCTCACTTAATCCTGAGATTCTGGCCCATGTGGGTCTGGGCTTGAGAAGGTGTGAAGGAAAGTGAGCTAAGAAAGAGGAAAGAGAATTCCTCCTCAAACACACACACAATCACCTCCCACCACCACCACCCTCCCACCCCACCACCACCCCACCTCCAACACCCCCAGGATGGAATTGAGGAGTGTGGGGGGCGGGGATCAAAGGAAAGTAAGAGGGAGGAGTGAGGGGTCCACATCTCACCTGAGCCCCATTTGGAGGGGATCTGGATACCATGGCTGTTTGTAGGGAATGGAGCTG
>NW_027187367.1:2817937-2818818 GCF_028583685.1 Petaurus breviceps papuanus
TCCCCTCCAAAGTGTCATCAGCCCATACTCCTCCATTCCCTGCTGTTCTCCCCCCAGGCTCCAATCTCCTCTCTGAAGAGATTCCCTTTTTAGCATCTCTCCCCATTGCACTCCCAGGGGACGAAATTTTTTAAACTCTCCCTGGGTCCTTCTTCCTTGAAACCCGCTCCCACTTCAGCCCACAAGGAGATGGAAATCGGTGGGATGAGGGTGGTCCAGACAAGGGGAGAAATGTTTGAATGAAACTGGAGTACGGGGTGAGGGAGGAGAAAGCTGATGACTGAAGAGGCACAGTAGGGAAAGTGAGGTCTGAGCGGGAAGGTGAGCTGTCAGCCCAGAGCTGGTCCAAGATGCGGGAGCAGTCAGTCCTTCCTTCCTTCATTCCTCGCAGTCTCCCCTCCCTTCCCTACCCTCTTGTCCTCCATTCCCTCCCCGTGCCATTCCTCATCAGCTGGAATCCTTCTCCTCACCTTTTCTGGACAGGGCTTATCCTCTGGCTGCCCGCAGGCAGGGAGGGAGGCAAGAAGCCAGGAGGAGGTGGGCACAGCGGGGCCAGAGGCCTTACGGGCTAAGCCCAAGCTGAGGGTCTGAAAGGAACCAGGGAGGGGGCTCAGGGAAGAAGGCAGCTAAGAGACAAAGACGCCAGCTGGGCCCAGGAACCAGGAGGGCAGGGATGCGTGTAGGGGTCGGGCAGGTCGGTGAGCTGCGGCAGCCTCTCTAGGGCTCCCAGATGGATCTCGCTGCCGTTAACTCCTCCTCGACAAGCCAGCAATAAACTAAGAGGAGCCAGGGTTTATGGGGAGGGGCGTTCCGAGGTGGAGGGGAGCTGGATGTAGAAGGGAGGAGCCGGGAGCTGGGGGCGGGGGGGCGGGGGGGGGGAG
>NW_027187367.1:2818918-2823177 GCF_028583685.1 Petaurus breviceps papuanus
GGGGGGGGGGAGGAGTAAGGAGAGGTAGGTCAGGAAACCTGGGAGAGCAGTTGGGGGAGGTGCGTCCTGAAAGAGGAGGAGGGGTTGGAGAAGGAAGGTGGGAGGGGCTAACCTAGCCACCACATGCTTGGGGAACAACCTGCAGGGATGAGGTTGTTTATTGTCCTTCCTTCTAGAGGAGGACCAAAATGACATCACTATATTAGAGTCAAGTTACAGTGTGTCAGTCTGTGTCTGATCAGACCAATATGAGCTCCGAAGGCTCTACCGCAAGTCGGTTACAAATAGTCCATGTGAACATTTAGGGTGGATTCTCTAAATCTGCATATGTCATCTTTCTATTGAACTACTTCAATTCTGCTTTGTTCATAGAGCAACAGCACTTTCTTTGTTGCAGGCATACTATGATGGGCCATCCTGTGCCAGTGTCCCCCATGCCACACAATCCAAAGTTCTTAAGAGAGACCTTGAGAGTGTCCTTGTATTGCTTCTTCTGACTTCCTGGTGAGCACTTGCCTTTTTGTGAGTTTTCCATAAAATCGTCTTTTAAGCAAGAGTACATTTGGCATTCAATACCAGGTGGTCAACCCAGTTTAATCAATAATTTAATAATTATCCCACCCCCAACAACCTGATGAGGCTAATGGGTATCTGTCTTTGTTTGGAGCCATATGAAGGGTTCAGCCCCATGGAATAAGTGCATGCCCATTGGTACCTGAAAGGAAACAGGAAACTCATAGTAGTTAACAAATTAAAACTAAGGAGAATTCATTCTCATTAGAAGAAATATCCCTACTCATGGGGCTAGCTCAGGCACAGACATCCCTCTTCATCTTCTCACTTTCATCTTTCTCCTTCCAGAGTACTGCAAGGCAAAGTATTCTCCCTTCTCCTTCTAGCCAGAGGAGCAGTTGACCACTTTTAGGAAAAGCACATGGCAGAGAGATATAATTCCAAGTGGCCTTAGAGAGTTTTTTTACAATGTTCCTAAACTATATACCCCTGTGGAGAGGAGGGGAGATTTCTAATTCATTAGGCGTGTAGCCCCAGATTCTTTTAGCCAGAGAAGGGAAATCCTGGTCAGCACTAAAATTTCAGATTTGCCTTGTGGGTAACCCTAAATTTTAGTGTTCCCAAGATCAAGAGTTTGGGAATCAAGATGTCCAGAAAGAAAAGTAAATGCCATGATGTAGTTTCTTCCTTGGAGAAAGAAGAGGATGACCCACCTAGTTCCTATACAATGTCCTACTTGGTGAGGAAAGCCAGTGAATCACTCAGACAATGCAGGTCCTGTGAAATGGGGATTGCTTGTTCAGCAACCTCCAGTAAGTTCACTTTCACTAGAGAAAGTAAACCACAGCATGTTTCAACAAATCTTGGAGCATAAAGCTTGGTAGGAAAGAGGTACTCAGCAAAATGTTGAAGGAAGTTCCTTCTGGGAGTTGGCAGACTATTTTAATGCTTTAAGTGTTTTCTGTATCTGTTTCTGAGTACCCATGAATGAATGAAAAAAACTTTTTTTTTAATAGTCTTAATGTGTACCAAGCACTTTGCTATGCTGAGGGTACAAACACAAAAATGAGCCAGTTCCTGCCCTGAAGGAAGGGAAAGGGGAAAAACATTTATTAAGGGTCTACTATATTATGCTGAATGCACTGTGCTAAAGTATTTTACAAACATAATTTCATTTGATCCTCACAACAACCCTATGAAGTATATAGTATTATTATCCCCAATTTGAGGAAACTGAGGCACACAGAGGTTAAGTGATTTGCCCAGGGTCAAATAGCTACTGAAGTGTCTAAAGCCATATTTGAACCCAGGCTTTCCTGACTCAAGGCCCAACTTTCTATCACTTGTCCTGATAGAGATAACATATACTTGAGAATGGTGATCAAAGATCTAGGATGTTACAGGCATGATTACTAGAACAGGGCAATCCATTGATAATAATGAAGATAATAGCTCACATTTATAGAGTGCCTTACAATTTATAATTTACATACATTCATTTTTTAATTAAACAAATGATTTTACTGTACACATTTGAATTTATATCAATTTACATCTCTTTCCACCATGTATGCAAAGTAACTTAATCATAGAATGTTAGAGCTGAAGGGACTGGATTATCTCATCCAACTCACCCATTTTTACAAGTGGAGAAACTGAGATCTAGAGAGTATCTAATGCCACATAGCTGGTAAGTGGGAAAGTTGAATCTCAAATCCAAGTATTCTGACTGAAGTCCCAATACTCTTTCCGCTAAATCATGTTACTTGAAATTTATATTGCTTCATATTCACATTCAAAAATGTCTTCAACAAGTCATGATTAAGATGGACTGTGCTTGTTAAGAAACAGCCCAGAGCAGAGTCCAGGATGGTTTTCTTGACTCTAGCATTTTCACATCCCATGAGGCAGCTCATTGAAATCTTCATGGATAGGAAAAAGATCTTCCCAAGTGTGTGGTAGTCCCTATATTTAAAACATAACCCTTAGGTTGTAAAGACTGAACATTAAGTAGGTCTGTTCTCTACCCAGAATGGAAAGATTCAGTCAACAAATTCACACATAGACCCCAACTTCCTAATAGTGTAACTTGCATCAGTGGTGTTTTGAAACTTCAGAAAAAATTAATATTAACTCTTAGAATTAATATTTATGGGAACTACTGATATTTACTCCATTATAAAATTCTCCAGTTATCATTCCACAGACATGATCTATATTTGCTACATATGAAGGTGTTTGTTTTATGATTCAGATCAGACACAAGCCTCTTCACTTCCTCCCAAATGGATCAAACCACACTTTTAATGCTGGTGGCTGTACATCTGCTTGGATAATACCAGCCTGGCTGGCATTTGCCAGCTTGTGCCACTTGGTCCCCAGGTGAAGCCTCCAAAAATCAGCACAGGTTCCATCATCGCCTGCCTGAACCCAGGCCAAGTTCACCACACTGGAAGTAGGCAGGGAGCCCGGAAGAGCCACATCCACTCATTTGATCCTCACAACAACCCTATGAAACGGAAGCAATTATTGGACAGATGAAGTAATAGTCTCAGAGAGGTTAAGAGACTTGCTCAGTCAGTGTCTGAGGATGAATTTGAATTCTTCCTGACTCCAGTGTATTGTCTATTTTATGTATTGTCCTTTTAGAGAAATGCAATACATACCTGGAAGTGTTGGGATTAGAACCCAGATGGAATTAGAACCCAAATTTTATTTACTCCAAATCTGGCACTCTATCCACTACATCACAGTGCCAAAATACATCAACACACCCATTCCAGGAAAAAATGGTAGTGTTGCTTTTGTTTACAATTCTTAGGAAGAAATGAAAATATTTAAGGGTGGCATGTTTAGTAGGAGAAAAGAAAAGTGCATGGGGTACAGATGACTATTTTTGTTTCCCCAGCAGTTCAGAGCTGACTTTCTTAGCTCCTTCCTGACACTGTCTCTGGTGGTCCAGTTTGGAATGTAGAATAATAGCAATGTGACTGAAAATGACCAACTTGTGAGTTCCTTATATCTTATGCATTTTCTGAGGGGTGAGATAAAGACTGTCCTGAACCCTATATGCATTTCATACCCTGAGTGATTGTGAAGCACATGGAGATCCTGTTACACACATTTGGAAGAATAGGCAATAACCTTGGTACATTAGATCTGACTGCAGCAACTTCAGGTAGGAGAGAAAAGACAAAGAGAGAAAGTCACTTTTTGGAGTCATGTCCCAGGATCCAACCCAATGAGGGAGCCCAGAACCTTGTGAGGCCCTGCACTGTCCATTACATTAATAACAGTACAAAAATAAATTGTCTAACACACAAACAAAAATACACATCAGATCTACTACTATCCCTGATACCTCAGCTTCCTCATTTGTAAAATGAAGATAATAATACCTGTATTACCTACTTCAAAGGGTTTGTTGTGAAGATCATGTACTGTTGTGTTTGTTGTACTGTTTATGATATAGATCATAAAATGTAAAACTTTACATAAATATCAGCTATCATTAATGTTATATCACCTCACTCTTCCCCATTATATTCCCCTCACAATAAAAATTCCTACAAAATACTCAGTCATAAAACTGAAAGTGACCTTAGCCATCTATTTATCCCACCCCTTTCATCAATGTTGAAAAATTCAGCTAAAGAGTATTAACATACCCCCACACTTCTCTCTAAATCTCCACCCAGGTGTATCAGCAATGCCATATTCACAATGCCTATAGAGATTATAAATAT
>NW_027187367.1:2828177-2880096 GCF_028583685.1 Petaurus breviceps papuanus
GCCTTTAAAACAGAACAGGCTACCTCAGGCAAAGGTCCTCCTCTCCCTACTCACAGCAACCACCCAGCGTCCTGGAAGAGCGCTCCCAGCAGCTCCGGCCCCTGGCAGTGCTCAGCCGGAGTCCTAACTCAAAAAAAAAAAAAAGGCAACCGCCACCAACTGCCAACCGCAGGACCATTAGCTCGGCTTTTCACTTTCTCTTGCTCTGCTATGTCAGCACGTCCATGGGGCATGGGAGATCTTTAAATCCCATAACTCTTACACCAGGTACTACTGCTCTTTTGCCCAAATTTGCTTTAAGTTCCTCTTTAAGTCAAGGACAGGAATTGCCACAAACAGCCTCTAACCAGAGGTTCCTAGTGCCACAGTATTAGACATCACCAGAGCCTCTTAAATTCCACTGAAGGAATTTAAAGTTGATGGAGAATTTTTTACAAGTGACAAAAAGCAGGAACCAAAGTGGGTACCCACAGGTTGAAGAATGCTTGAGCGTGATAGAATATTATTATGCTGAAAGGAATGACAGAAATGAAAACTATGAGAAGACTTGTATGCACTCATTTAGAACAAAGCTGGAGTAGTGTACACAGAGTGGCAAGAGATACAGATGAAAATACAATACCCAAGTCACTCCCTCTGGAGCCACCAAAAAGTTATCTCAGCTACCATGGGCCTTTATTCCTTCAAAATCCTAGGTCTTGAATCTCCACCATTCTTTTTGTTTTCACAAGTCAGCCAGAGTACACCATTTGTTAAAAGCAAGGCTCTTGGTGAAATATCCTGGTAAGAAGAAAACATTTTCTTCATAAACCTGGAATACATACTCCTACAAGTACACCATTAGTAGGACAATTATATACCTAAGGAGTATAAGAGGCCAGGGAATATTTCTGGAGGGACCATACATAGGGAACATATGTGGTCAGGGCATCATCACAGAGGGGTAACTCATGCCTTGGATGATGCAGGGCAGCTAATGTCTTTTGATGGTATCATCTTGCTTGACATCAAGACATGGATCTCCTGCTCCCCACTAATTATTGCTTTCTAGTAAAACTGCTTCTTACTAGTTTCACGGTTGTTACTTGGCATCTATAATACCTAGCATTTAGCACCTAGTCTTTGCTGATCTTATAGTTGCTCCTAGGAATCTCTTCTGCATTCATAGTTGAACAGTTTCTCTCCATTTCAGCTTCTGAGTTTCACCTACAGACTTCAGTTGAGGGGCTCCTTCTTCCAAAGAACAGGATTAGTGGGTTCCATCATCCCTCTCTTAGCTTAAGACCCAGGAGGTTAAGCTTCCCCTCTTTCAGTGAGAAAGGCAAGCCTCATACATCTACAGTCATAAGACTAGGAGAATACTCTCTCAATTGTTTTGTCTCCATAAGAACAGACCCCAGAGTATTAGCCTAAAGTGACCAAGTTCTTGTGGAAAATAGAATAGCCAGACAGACAGTCAAGCAGAATCCACAAACATTTTGTCTGTATTTAAATATTTCTGTGTTGGGGTTGAATTGAGGTCCATTATCCCAGGCAACTCTGTCACTTGGCATAAGAAATTCTTTCTACATCTTGATTGACAATTTGAGGAAATCACTTTGAAGAATGCCCCTTTCTAGGAGGAAGCTCTGACAAAATGCACCTTTTAAAAGTTTTGTGCATCTCAGAAACTGAAATTTTCCCTGGTCTCAAGATCATAGGTGTTTCCCATTGCAAACAAATGAGTTTGGAAAATCAATAATGAAAAAAGCTTAATGAAGTTGTTTTGAGACCATCAGTCATCTCTTCCAATCTTTTATTGCAAGTTCCAGCCTTTTTTTGGACACAGACAGCAACAAGCCTTTAAGGCTTTAAGTATACCTCCAAGAACAACCAAAGATATCAGAGTTCATACTAAACACAGTGCTCTGAGAATTTTGAAATATTAAGAAGAGATATGGTGTAACCCGTGAGTCTATAATGTCAAATACTCAATTGTGTCCATTTGCTCAATTGTTTTGGTTGTGGTGGTGGTGATGGTGGTGGTGGTGGTGGTGGTAGTGTTATATGGTAGTGGGAGGGTCACATGGGAGCTGGGATTGTTGGCATAAAAGATGCAAATAAAAATACAGGATATTTCTTCAGATATACATTGTTGCACATTTTGCTTACTCAATAAACTATAATAATCCTGTAGTTACTTAAAACCAAGATATAGTCTTTCAGGCTCAAAGAGTGTTAAACTTTATTTCATTAATAATGAAGGAGCTGTAAAGCAAAAAGAAACTTTTACTCTGCTGGTGGAGCTGCACAAATTAGTACAATTTTGGGGGGTAAGCAATATACCATCAAGCTACAAAGATTTTATTTTCCCTTGACACACTGAGCTCACTACTAGCACTATATCTTAAAGATGTTATAGAAAATTGTGAAGAGACCTATCCATTCAAAAATATTTATAATAATTCATGTGTCCAATTGAGGAATTACTGAATTGTGGTGTATGAAGTATCAGATTATTATTATATCATAAGTAATTACACATATAAACATTAAAAAGGTCAGCTAGGTTGCTTAGTGGTTAGAGCACTGTCCATGGAGTCAGGAGGACTTGAGTTCAAATTTGAACTCAGACACCTGACACTTACTAGCTGTGACACTAAACAAGGAATATCTTCAAATTCCTTAGACCTATTAAGGGGCAGAGAAGATCTTCAAACATTATAATGGTAAGGGAATTGGAATCCAACAAGAGAAGCCTGCTTAGGGGAGGCTTGTTTTTCAGGAAGGTTCATACCTTGTTACTTTGTAATTAGGCAGTTAGTCACAAAGGATGTGGGATGTGATGTGTTCTAACCCTGGAGAAGTACACACACACACACACACACACACACACACACACACATATATACCCTGAGGTGAAGTTTAGCCTTAGGGCTCACTTATGGGAAGAGTTGTGTGATTTGGCCAGATGAGACTCTGGGCAGTTGTTGAGCCCCCCAGCTTTGAAAACCCAAATGTTGGTGGCTTCTCTCTTTGGTAACTAACTATGCATGTGTATAATGGTCAAACAGCTAGAAGCCCTGTCTGTTGGTCTATTGAATTGTATTATTTTCTCTGTCTCTATTTTTTGTCTGCTGTAATTTCTGTTTGTGTTTTCTCCGAGGTACAGGGTGATGACTTTTCCCCCTGAACTAAGTAAATGATATATATATTTGATTAAAGTCAGATTGTCCACCCCTTTTGAGTTGCTTTCCTTTAGAAAAGCAAGTCAAAAAACCTGTGCTAACAGGCACACTGGGTATACTAGGGTGCTTGCTGTTACAGTGAGCTAATAAGGTGGTAATATAAACAGGACAGAAGATAGCACTGAAGAAAATCAATCAACCTACCTTTTTAGTACCTACTATACTCCAGGCACTACATTAGGCATTAGGGACACAAAGAAGTGGAACCAATTATGGTACATGAATGTAATGGAATGTTCTTGTGCTGTTAGAAACAATGAACATCATGAATACAAAAAAGCATGTAAAAACTTATGTTAACTAATGCAAAGTGAAACAAGCATAGCCAAGGGCAGCTAGGTGGCACAGTGAATAGAGCACTGACCCCTGGAGTCAGGAGAACCTGAGTTCAAATCTGGCCTCATAGACTTAACACATACTAGCTATGTGACCTTGGACAAGTCACTTAACTCCAATTGCCCTGCCTTGCCCCCTCCAAAAATAAAAAATAAGTACAGCCAGGAAACAATGGCTACAGCATTAGAAATGAGAGGAGAAAAAACACAAATCACAAATGAATGTTTTGAAATTTTGAAGAAGAAATGTTGCTCCAAAGAAGAGAAATGAGAAGACATATTCACTCCAAGCCCTTTGCAGAGATCCACAGATATATGTACAGAATGTTAGCATCTTCTTTTTGGTTTTGCTGATTTATTTCCTCTTTGTTTAAAACATGTTAGTTCTTATAACTGATCTTTATAATATCCTTAATAGGAAATAGATATCCTTAATCCTTATATACTTCTTATAACTCATATCCCTTATAACTCTTATCCCTTTTGTATGGGCTTTGGGAGAGTGGAAAGGGGAGAGATACATCTAGGTGATATAAAAACAAAAGATAATTTATCTATTTCTTTTTTTTAGTGAAACTATCGCTGTCCTCTAGGAAATTACTTTCTATAAGGAAAGAAAAACAAGAGTGAGATTTGTGTGAATTGGCTGGGAGTCTCTGAGAGTATTGGACAAATAAGAATGTATAAGAAGCTGCACAAAGGCAGCAGTCTACAATCTACAGAAAAAAACAGGAAAGCAGGATTTATGAAGATTTATTCTTGTTAGAGAAGGAAGCAATGAGGGTGGGGTATCATTGGGGAATTCCTCAAACCAGACTTCTGAAGATCTTCCCAGAGAGGAATTCCTGCTACCTTAGTTCCTTTGACTGGAAGTAGGTAGGTGCAAGGTGAATAGGAAGGTCCTGAACAAAAGGAGACACACAAGCAGCTTATCAAATAAGGCTGCCCAGCCACTTTTCTTGTTGGGAGGTTGAATAATAGGAACAGGAGGTCAGGTAATTTGGGGGAGAATGTGTTAAATGTGGGGTTAGAACATGTTGATCTTGGTGTCTCTAGAGTTTCCAAAGATCAGGTTTGTTCCAGTGGAATAATGCATTTCTCTGAGGTTCTTCAGTCAAACCATTCTGGTGGGGCAAGAAATCTCTAAGATGGTGGAGACTTCCTTCAAGATAAGATCAATTAGGGTCTTCTTGCCCTTGCTAATCTGAGGGTCTCTATTTACATAGCTTTCTTTGATTTTCTGGGGATAAAATGTTTGCCTTACACTCAGTCTACCCCCTTCACAATTCTGTCCTTTTATACTTTCTCAGAAATATTATCAAATCTGGACTGCTAAATGTATATATTAACAATTAGACAAGTCAGTTTGTACATTAACATAGGAAGGTTAGACCAAAGAAAGTTTGGGTGGTGAAACAACAAAAGTATGTGGACAAAATTAAATAGTAGATCAATAAATTCATCAACTGTGCTGTAATAAATCTGAGAGAGATTTTTTTATAGCAGCTTGAACAAAACTTCTTAGGAAGAATGGAAAGGCATAAAAATTTCTAAAACCCAGTCTTTTGGCACACAGCTTGTGGAATTATTGGTTTGACAGTAGCAGCCATTTGGCAAAATTATGCACACTTAAAGGAGGGAACCTGGATTTCAAGAGTAGCATCTTTGTGGAAACCAGCCTTAGACTGTTCTCAACCACAGACTGAGATATTACTAGTCATTTTGCAAGGAACTGGAAAATGGAAGATCTAACCAGTTTTTATCTGAAATCTGGCATATCTTAATATCTTAACTTTCCAAAAGGGTCAAGACCCTCTAAGTACAATGGACAACAAGTTTAATTCTATAATGAGAGATGAAGAAAAGGAGAGAATGTATCTTAATTCAATTTAGACCATATACTTCTTGTTCTGTTATCTGGAGTTTAGTCAATAGTTAATAAACGTTTATTAAGCACCAGCTATGTGCCAGACATTGTACTATATGTTTAGCTGTCAGTTTCATGAAGTCATCTGCTTCTAAGAAACATTTTCCCTTGGAAATTCTAGTCATAAGTGACTGCTCCTAGACCACTATCCACAGATTGTCCAGCTTGTCTAACTTACACTAAGGTAGGATTTTCTACCTTTTTCTAAGGCAGATTTGCTATTTTTTGTCTGTCCTTCATTCTCCAAGAGGACCATGACATCCGAGAGGTGATGCCACAACATGCAAATGAATTGGTTTTGAGTAAGGGATGGCTGTGCAGTCACCAGTCTCAAATTCACCTCTGGAGCCATCTGGGTCCAGTGGACAACTGGAAATGTTCCAGGATGCAATAGGGAATCTTGACCTTTTCAAGGTAAGGTTTTTAACAGATCTCAGTTTGACTGAACCAATGCTTATTCACTGATTAAGACTTAATAAGAATGTCCTGGGGATCAAATCCGGGCTCAGATACTTAGCACCACACCCAGAAATAACTGGCCATGTAACCTTGAGCAAGTTAACCCCAATTGCTTAAAAAAAAAAAAGACTTAATAAGAAATGAGACAAATAATGGCTTATTTTTAAAAATAGATCTGGGAGGAGAAGACTCTCAGAGTTTCTGGACAAAACAGAAAAAATTGCTATTTGCAGTCATTCTGAGCCAATCACAGCCCAAAAATGACCAAGTAGAGTTTGCCCTAGGAACTATTATTGTCTGATCAATGAGAGCTAGAGTGATTTGGAGAGCCAGGGTGGTTGATTTGGGGTTAATTTTGGTCTATAAGAGAAAAGAAAAGAAAAAAGAAAAAGTTTGAGAGACTAAAACTATACATTCCTTTTGGGCACAGCACTAGCAGGTAAAGGTGTGATGCCCTATGTTGTGGACAGAGAAAAAGAAAGAAAGGAAGAAAAGAAAGAAAGAGAGAAAGAGAGAGAGAGAGAGAGAGAGAGAGAGAGAGAGAAAGAAAGAAAGAAAGAAAGAAAGAAAGAAAGAAAGAAAGAAAGAAAGAAAGAAAGAAAGAAAGAAAGAAAGAAAGGAAGGAAGGAAGGAAGGAAGGAAGGAAGGAAGGAAGGAAGGAAGGAAGGAAGGAAGGAAGGAAGGAAGGAAGGAAGAAAGGAAGGAAGGAAGAAAGAAAGGAAGGAAGGAAGGAAGGAAGGAAGGAAGGAAGGAAGGAAGGAAGGAAGGAAGGAAGGAAGGAAGGAAGGAAGGAAGGAAAGAAAGAAGGAAGGAAGGAAGGAAGGAAGGAGAGAGGGAGGGAGGGAAGGAGAAAGAAGAGGACAGGACAAGACAGGAGAGGAAAGAAGACATGTTGCCCAACTGGCCAATACCAGTTTGGTTCCCAGTTGGCAGCTCCTTTTCTACTCATAGAGGTGGATGTTTCTCCTTCCTTCTCCAAGAGGACCATGATATCAATGAGGTGATGCCATGACATGTGAGTGATTCAGATCCAGAGGTATTTGGAAGGAATGAAAAATGGAAATAAGCCTTTATTAAGTACCTACTATGTATGTACCAGGCACTGTATTAAGTACTTTATAAGAATTATATCATTTAATCCTCACAACAACATTGGGAGGTAGATGCTATTATTGTTCCCATTTTCCAGTTGAGGAAACAAGAGGCAGACAAAAGTTAAGTGACTTCCTCAGGGAGATACTGTTAGTGAGTGTCTAAGGTCAAATTTGAACTCAAGTCTTCCTAACTCCAGGTCTAGCATTCTATACACTTTTCCTAGTGGATCTACTTTCTGGGTTCCAAGTCATATAATGCCACTTGAAGAAATTCTTTAGGTAATGCTGCTCAAACCTGCTAATGATAAGACTTGCTATAATTGACAAAATCTAAACACGCTGAGCTTCCAGTAATTAATTCACATGGTGCAAGCTCATGTGACTCATGGAGTTAACCTTAAAAATATCAGGGTTATAGAAAGAAGATCCAACTACACTACCTGTAACTCATCTGAAAGTTCTGAGAATTTCAATTTTCACATGCTTCTGACTACCCCTTCCCTCAATCTGCCCACCCTTCTATCATCCTCCCTCTTTTCCCCTTCCACCCTACTTTTCTGTAGGGTAAAATACCCAATTGAGTGTGTATGTTATTCCCTCCCTAAGCCAAATCCATGAGAGTAAGGTTGACTCATTTCCTTTCACCTCCCTGCTCTTCCCCTCCATTGTAATAGCTTTCTCTTGCCTCTTTTATATGAGATAATTCACCCTATTCTATCTCTCCCTTTCTCCTCCTGATATATTTCCTTCTCACTTCTTAATTATTTTTTAGATATCATTCCTTCATATTCAACTCACCTTGTGCTCTCTGTCAATGTGTACGTGTACACACATATACACACATACTTATATACATGCATACACCCACCTATATATATACACATATATGTATATACACATATATATTCCTTTCAACTATCCTCATGCTGAGAAAAGTCTCATGAGTTACAAATATCATCTTTCCATGTAGGAATGTAAACAGTTCAACTTTAATAAGTTCCTTATGATTTCTCTTTCTTGTTTGCCTTTTCATGCTTCTCTTGATTCTTGTTTTTGAAAGTCAAATTTTCTGTTCCACTCTTGTCTTTTCATCAAGAATGCTTGAAAGTCCTCTATTTCATTGAATATCCATATTTTGCTGGGTAGATGATTCTTGGTTTTAATCCTAGTTAATCTGACTTCGGGATAGAGAATGCTGAGCCCTCGGAGTCAGACAAATATGAAAGACTCTTGATGAAATTCTTGCAGGCATCATCATAGTACAGGACAAAAAATAATGAGGATGTCATCCCAGTCCTTCAATCACTTAATGTAGAAGCTGCTAGATCTTGTGTTATTCTGATTGTGTTTCAACAATATTCAAATTGTTTCTTCTTGACTGCTTATAAGATTTTCTCCCTGACCTGGGAACTCTGGAATTTGGCTATAATATTCCTTGGAGTTTTCTTTTAGGGCTCTTTTTCAAGAGGTGACTGGTGAATTCTTTAAATTTTTATTTTACTCTCTGATGGTAGAATATCCAGGCAGATTTCCTTGAGAATTTCTTGAAAGATGATGTCTAGGCTCTTTTTTTATCATGGTTTTCAGGTAGTCCAATAATTTTTAAATTATCTCTCCTGGTTCTACCGTGTTTCCCCGATAATAAGACACTGTCTTATTATTTTTTTGGACAGAAAAACACCAGAGGGCTTATTTTCAGGGGAGGGCTTATTTTAATGAACACTGACAGCAATTTTAATAAACAGGTAAATGTGAACAAAAAAATGTACCTTTATTCAATAAGCAAATCACTGGGGAAGAACAGGATGATGCCTGCTACAGCTCTGATTGGATGCAGCTCGGAGCGCGGTGTGCGTTTCACCCGGGGGGGGACGGTGCATACAGAGGGTATCATAATGTAGCATGTAGCGCAGGGGATCACCTTCACTACAGTAGCAATCTCAATAGGGCTTATTTTCGGGGGAGGGCTTATTTTAGAGGAATCTTACACAGTAAGGGGAGGGCTTATTTTCGGGATAGGTCTTATTATCGGGGAAACACGGTACTTGCCAGGTTAGTGGTTTTTTCAATGAGATATTTCACATTGCCTTCTATTGTTTCATTCTTTTGGATCTGTTTTATATCTTGATTCCTCATAAAGTCATTAGCTTCTATTTGCTCCAGTCTAATTCTGAAGGAATTATTTTCTTCAGTGAGCTTTTGAAGTTCCTTTTCCATCTGGCCAATTCTACTTTTAAGGCATGCTTCTCCTCATTGACTTTTTGGACCACTTTTGCCATATGAGTTAGTCTATTTTATAAGGTGTTATTTTCTTCAGTATTTTTTGGATCTCCTTTAGAAAACTGTTGACTTGTTTTTCATTATTTTCTTGCAACACTCTCATTTCTCTTTCCAATTTTCCCTCCACTTCTCTTACTTGATTTTCAAAATCCTTCTTGAGCTCCACCATGACCTGTGAAAAATTCATATTTTTCTTGGAGGCTTTTGATGCAGGAGTTTTGACTTTGTTGTCTTCTTCTGGTTCTAAGTTTTGATCCTCTTTGTCACCAAAAAAGATTCTATAGTCTGA
The DNA here is from genome assembly GCF_028583685.1 of Petaurus breviceps papuanus. Taxonomy (NCBI): domain Eukaryota; kingdom Metazoa; phylum Chordata; class Mammalia; order Diprotodontia; family Petauridae; genus Petaurus; species Petaurus breviceps. The sequence continues at coordinate 2,837,789 of NW_027187367.1, forward strand.
TTTCTCTTCCTCTTCTTGCTCATGTTGCCAGCCAAATACTTGACTTTTGAGCTCTTTGCTACTGTAGAACTCTGTTTCCAGAATGGAGAGTGTTGTGCCCAAAATTTCTGGGGTTTCACACAGCTGTTGTCAGAGCTTCTTCTAGGTACCTCTCTCAGAACTGTAAGGAGAACTGCCTCTCCATAGTCTCCAGCAGCTCTGCCATGCCAGCACTCTTCACCCCAGGACCACCACCAAAGACTGTGACCCAGATCCAAGCAGGGCAAAGCAAAAGAATTCTGCCTCAGAGTCAGCAAAGAGACTCCTGCAATTGTCCTGTGGTCAGTCAGCTTGGTCCTCCTACTATCTGTGGGCCTGGAACTTCGGAAACAGCCACCACCTCAGCAGTTCAGCAACTGCCACCTCTGCTGCCCCAGGGTCAGGGGCCCGACTGCACTCTTCTCTCACCCAGTTCGAACAGTTTCCCTACTGACATTTTACTTTCTTTTTGGCATTGATGTGTTGAGAAGTTTGGAAACTGCCACAGCTACCAGTGATCCAATCCCCTGAGGTCCACTATGACTGGTCTGTGCTACTGGACTGTACTCCGCTCCCAGTCTGGTGCAATAGACCCTTCCTGTCAGTTTGGCAGGCTGTCTTCAGTTGGAGACATATTTCACTCTGTAATTTTGTGGGTTCTGTAGCTCTAAAAATGTGTTTAGTCATTTTTTACAGGAATTTGAAGTAATTGATGACAAACTCAGGTAATTCCTTCTTTTACTCTGCCATTTTGGCTCTGCCTCTCTAAGCTCTGAGTATTTTTAAAATGGCAAAAAGATTCCCTACCCTAAAAGAGCTCACTATGTAATGAGATAAAAAACATGAAAGCAGTTATATACAAACCAAATAAATACAAGATAAACTTGATCATCACAGAGGTAAGGAACCACATAAAGGGAGATTGGAAAAGGCTTCTTGCAGAAGGTGGGATCTTAACTAAAACTTGTAGGAAACTAAAGAAGCCAGGAGAGAAGAAGGAGACAAGAAGGGAGAGGATTCCAGGCATTGACAATGATCAGTGTAAATGTAGAGTTAGGAAATGGAGTGTTGTGTTTGAGGAACAGCAAGGAGGCCAATATCACTGGATTACAGAGTATGTGAAGCAAGGTATAAGAAAACTGGAAAGGGCAGTTAGTCAATATACATTTTATTAAGCAAGGCATTGTGCTGAGCACCAGGTTTACAAAGAAAGGCAAAAGATAATCACTGCTCTCAAGGAACTCACAGTCTAATAGGGGAGAAGTATCTTACAACAAACCTATTATACTAGATAAATTGGACGTTAGCAGAGGGAAGGCAAGAGGCCCGGAAGACAAGCCCGGGCTGAGCAAACACTTAAAATAAAACTAGCTGTGTGACCTTGGACAAATCACTTAAGCCCAATTGCCCTATCTTCCCCCCTCCAAAAAGCAAAAAAAAAAAAAAAAAAAAAAAACCAGTGATTGACAGTTTCAAGGGTTGCAGAAAGGTCAAATGGTATGAGGATTAAGAAAAGTCCATTTCATTTGGCAATGAAGAGATCTGTAGTAATTTTAGAGAGGGTAATTTAAGATGAATGATAATGTCAGAAGTTAGACTATGGAGAATTAAGAAGAGAGTGAGAGAAACAAAGTAGAGGCACTCCTATCACAGACAACCTTCTCAAGAAGTTTGGTTTTCAGGAAAAAAAAAATCAAAGTTCTCTATGGTGATATGGAAAAAAATGTTCTAACTCATTATTGACTAGATAAAAGCACATTAAAACAACTCTGAGGCATCACCTTATACCCATCAGATTGGCTAATATTATATAAAAGAAAAATGACAGATGTTGGAGGGGATATGGAAAAATCAGGACACTGAAGCACTTTGGTAGAGTTGTGAACTGGTCCAACCATTCTGGAGAACAATACACCCAAAGATCTATAAAACTGCATAGCTATAAAAAATGATGCATAGGATGCTTTCAGAAAAACCTGGAAAAACTTACAAAAACTGAAACAAAGTAAAGTGAGCAGAACCAGAACAGTGTACACAGTAACAGCAAAATTACATGATGATCAGTGGTGAATGACAACTATTCTCTGCAATATAATAAACGAAGATGATTCCAAAGGATTTATGATTTTTAAAAAATGCAATCTATCTCCAGAGAAAGAAGTGGTGGAGTCTGATTAAAGAGAGCCTTTTTTTTACATTCTTTCTCTTGGGTTTTCTCTGTTTTCTTACACAACATGACTAATATAGAAGTGTTTTGCATGACTCCATATGCATAACCTATATCAAATTGCTTGCTTTCTCAATGAGGAGGGATGGAAGGAAAGAGGAACTCCAAATTTTTTTAATTAAATGTTAAAGTTTGTTTTTACATGTAATTGACCCAGCAATATCACTATTGGGTCTGTATCCCAAAGAAATCAAAGAAAAGGTAAAAAGGACTTATATGTACAAAAATATTTATTTATAGCAGGTTTTTTCATGGTAACAAACAATTGGAAATTGAGGGGATGCCCATGAATTGGGGAATGGCTAAATTTTGTCATATGATTGTGATGGAATATAATTGTGCCATAAACAAAATGTTTTCAGAAAAAAACCTGGGAAGACTTCTCTCAACTGATGCAAAGAGAAGTTAACAGAAGCAGGAGTACACAGTAATAGCAATATTGTAATGATGTTCAACTGTGGGAGACGTAGATCCTCTGATCAGTAATATCATCTAAGACAATTTCAAAGGACTTATGATGAAAATGCTATTATGCAATTCCTGAGAGAGAACTGAACAAGTCTAAGTAAAGAATAAAGAATATTTATTTCATTTTCTTTTTCTTTTCTTTTTTGCAACATGGTTAATTCGGACATACATTTTGCATTATTTCACATGTATAATTGGTATCACTTTGTTTGCCTTCCCAGTAGGAGGGGGAGCAATGGGAAGAAGTGACAGAATTCAAAACTCAAAATGTTTTTAATATGATTGTGAAAAATAAATAAAGAATAAAGTTTTTTAAAAAAAAAACTATCAGATAATAGTAAATATTAAAATAAAGACTAAAAAAGAAAAGAAAAAAATTTAGCCACACAATGAATGTAGAGGGAGAAATATGTGATCATAGCTAGCAGAGAAAGGTAGGAAGGGACCATGTTATGAAGGGCTTTAAAAGCCAAACAAGATTTTATATTTGATCCTGTAGATAATAGGTAGTCACTATGCAGAGTAGTATTTGGGAAATAAATGCCAAGTGAATAGTCTAGAGAGTAAATGTTAAATGAAATCACAAGTTAGAGAAAATTATTGGACTGGGCAACATCAAACAAGTCTTCACAGAGGTGGTAATATGAACTGAACTTTGAAGGATGGATTTATTGATTTATTTGGAAAGGTGAAAGGGAAGGGGAAGAAATTCCCAGGGAAGGACAGTCTATGTATAGAAATCAGTGATTGTGTTGTTGGCAGGACTTTAGACAAAGGGATTAGGGCAGAGGTCAACATTTCCACAGATTCTACCTGTGCCTTTTCAGGCCAAACTGAATTGAAAGGTAACTGGGAGTATTACTAGAGATTGAAGAGAATCTCATCCACCAACTCCTCCAAGCCACCATTTGGGAATTTTGATAAGCGGAATTCTCAGAATTCAGACCACATGGCCAGGAAATATGAGGAGACTTAAAAGCAATTTTCTAACCCTAAATCATATAGGAAACTGAGAACATGGAGGACAAACCCTGTAAGAGAAAACTCACTTCTAAGGTAACACTTCATCTAAGCCTAAGGACTTCTGCTGGCTTTTCCTAACTAGCTGACCTGATGTGACTAAAAATACCTGCATTATTTGAGTCTTCCTCCTCCAGAGTAGGGCTGCCTGACAGCAACACTCAAGCAGATGAAAGAATACCTGAAAAGGCTAAATAATCAAACACCAGAAGATGGTAGTAGAGAGCAGCTAAATGGAGGCAGAAAGTGGACATGGCTAACAAAGACACTACTAGCACAGCAGGCAGATCTCAACTCTAGGAACAGGACATTAGTGGTTCACATGTAAATAGTCAATAGTAAATAAACATATTAAACACCTAAAGCAGATACTGTACACTCCATGAGAATTTCTTGCTGATTCCTCATAGTAAGGTAGGTAGCCTTTGCATGTTGGGGGTCTTTGTTATCACTTATTTTGCTATGCTGTTTGTTTACTTTGAACTATATTCTCTGGTCTAGTAAAAGAAATCAGTCAGAGCTTCTTAAGCTGGACTCACAGCGTGCTTTCTAATCTAGGGTGTTTTCTGGGGGCCTGTGTATGAGAGGAGCTTCACGTACTACATGTGCAGTGTTACAAAGGAGGAAATGCTCAGTTTATTTAAAGAACAAGAAGTAGGCCTTTCCTTCTCTGGGAGAGCAGCCCCCACCATGTCCACCCACCTGCTGAGGATGGTCCTCTGGAACTGCTCCAGTTTCCTCATCAAGCACATCAAGCACAACAAGCAGACGTAGAGCCAAACAACCTCAAGGTCCTTGTTCTGCTACAAGGGGCTGATCCACCAGAAGATGATAGGCATCAAGCTGGCCACCCACAGCAAGGGCATCATGGTGGTGCTGAAGCAGAGGGCAAGTCAGAGGAAACCTGACACTTCCTATATGAGGACCACAATCAACAAAAATGCTCTGAGCACCTCATCCTCAAGAATAAATACCGGAAAGATCTCCACGTGGCCGCTCTGCACCCGGCCAGTGCCATCCTAAAAAGCCAGAAACCAGTGGTGGTGAAAAAGAAGCTAATCCAACCACCCCAAGAGCACCTAAGGTGCCAGGTCTGTCTTTGGCTAATAAAGTCAGACTGCAAAAAAACAAAAAAAGGAAGAAAGAAATAGAAGAGCTCAATTGGAGCAGATGGATTGTGTTAATACTAATGAAAAATAAGCTCAAAAAGTTTGATGTTCCTGATTCTAGTATGTTCTGCTATACCTTCCATATCAGGACAAAGGGTCTGACCAATGCCCTATCTTATCTTTCTGGGATAGAAGGGATTTTTAGGTGGAGGTGGGGTGGAGTTAAACAAGAAGAGAGTTTGTAGAACCCCTAGGAGTACTGAGGGAAGGTAGGAGCTAAGGGAAGAACGGTGGCATAGAATATGTAAATGGCATTACACAAATAAATATACACATCATATGTACTATAATAGACAATTGTTGGTAAGGTAGTGAATTCTGGGTCTTTCCTAAAACACGCAGTGGTCATGTTTCTTCATTTGTGTATCTTTGTTCAGGTTCTTCCTTCCTCTATGCTTACATAAATGTTATCTCTCCTCCATGCCCTTCATGCTTTACCTGAAGACCAGCTAATGCCCTATATCTATGAAGCCTTCTCAGTTTAGTAGAGTCCTTGTGATTTCTCTGAAGACTTCTTTGATGTCTTGATTCTATCATTACTGTTCATGCCACAAATTTTATATTTAGCATCTATTGCCTTGTATTGATATTTAGAAAAAATAGCTGTCCTTGGAGACAGGGAGAGCTGGCTGGGTTCAAGGTCTACATCTGATACATACTAGCTGTGGGACCCTGTTGAAGTCCCTTAACCTAAAGTTATACCTAAAGTTGCCAATGTGTATTCATAGAGGGAGTTTTCACATTAGGAAATCCTTCTGCTGATGTATGTAATCAACATTGTTACTGTAGCATCTTAAGATGCCTCTTTTTCTGAGTGTGTAATTCCCATCCCCAGATTAAATTCCTCAGCACCAATGTACTCCATGGTTCTACCTCCACTCAAAATCATAGTTCCCATTGAGAGACAGCTAGGCAGCACAATGGATAAAGCACCAGACCCAAGTGAGGAAGACCCGGGTTGGAATCCTATGTCAGACACTTACTAGCTATGTCACCCTGTGAAAGTCACTTAACCTCTGTCTCCCTCAGTTTCCTCAACTATAAAATGGCTATCATAACAGCACCCACCTCATCGGGTTATTGTGAGCATCAAATGAGATAGTATTGGTGAATACAGTTCACACATTCCCTATACATATGCTTGTCCTCTTCCCCTTTCACAGGTCACTGAAATCTTTTACTTTTACCAGTCAATTAAAGGACACAATTAGTTGAAAGCAAAGGCATTTAATGAAATATCATAGGAAGAAAAATAGTAATAGGACATTTCTCCCATAAACCTAGAACATGCTCTCTAATAAATGTATATCATCAATGGGAAGATTGAATGATCATATGTGAAATTCATGAAGAGACATAAAAGGGGTAACATTAAGATCTTTCTATATTCCAGGCACTGTGCTAAGTCACTGTGTGACAAATATCTCATTTTATCTTCAGAACAACTCTATGAGGTAGGTGCTATTATTATTCTTATTTTGAATTTGAGGAAACTGAGGCAGGTAGTAGTTAAGTGATTTGCCCAGGATCACTACAGCAGAATTTGAACTCAGGTCTTCCTGATTCTAGGTCCAGAGCTCCCTAGAGAACACTTATGACCAAGGCACATTGAAGAGGTTACTCCCATCTCCAATACTTCAGTGTCACTGATGTCTTTTGAGAATGTCATTGTGCTGTTGCCCCTGCTTGAGCTCATCTTCACTGACCTCCTGTGTTACATAATCTCTGCCTGGTGAAGCTCAGCTGGTCTTTCCCTGGTAATGCTCCTCTGGTCTTACCACCATTTCTAAGGCTGATGAAGTTCTGTTTCCCGACTTTACCCAGAACTGGAGTACTCAGTGAAAATTCTACCAGATAGGCAGCTAAATGGTGTAGTGGATAGTGCACTAGACCTGAACACCAGAAGAACTGAGTTCAAATGTGACCTTAGAGATTGAGTCACTATAAATGCTTATTTGCTACCTCTTCTCTGTAAAAGGAAAAGTGAACTTTATCATTTCTTGCTTAGCTTAGAATCTAGTGGCTTAAGCTTCCCAGATGAGGCCCTTCACACAACCCAGTATCAGGCTAGGGAAACTCCCTCAGAATTTTTGCTTGCCATCATGAAATCTATTAGTTCCCAGATCCTTTACTATGGAAGGCTTTTCCCCTACACAAGGTAAATTTTCCCTCCAGGATCAAGCTCTTTTGGAACACAGGATAGCCAGTTAAGTAAAACCCAGAGACATTTAATTTGTCTTTGAACTCCACCCATTCAGGTAAGGGCAAGCTCTTTTTCCAACTCTCAATCTGATAAAGGGTTAAAAATCCTCATTCTTCCTAATTAATTCCCTTATGGTGATTCTGTGCCATCAAACACATTTCAGGGAGGGCTTTGCCAAAAGAGCCAGAGGCAGCTAGACTTTTCCATCAGCCCAAGATCCTTTAGGTCTCATGAAAATGAAAGGGAGAGGGAGAAGAGCAGGGAATAAAAGCCTGTTAAAAGCAACCAGAGTAGAGGAATCCTCTATTATTCAATTCTTTATCACCACTTCCGGCCTCCCCTATGTATATTATGGCTGACATATTTGTTACAAGGGTTTTGTGGTGTGCGTTTGTGTTTTTTCTCCCAATGGGGGAAAGGAGGGAGAGAAGGAAGTAGACAAAGTAGAGAAGAAAGAGAAGTAGTGGTGGTGGTATAGAATAGTAGAAAAAAAATGGCTGGAGGAAAAGTAAGGAATTCATTTCAAGCTTAATAATTCTATAACAGTATACTTCTTATGTGATGTTTAAATAAAATCTTTTAAATACTTTTTTGTAGCCAAGGACTTGTTGTGTTATAGCTACTGAAGGAGATACAAAATGAATTCTCCCTAAGTGACATATGTAGCAAGTAAAGTGTAAAGACTACATTAAAACAAATTTCTCTTGATTCTAAGTTGAAGAATTCTTCCATTATAGTAAATTGGATGTTGGGAACAAGGAGATTATCTTGGTTTCTCCAGGTTAACAAACAAGGGACCCCTTTTCCATTCTAATACCACAATGGAGATAATACATCATAAAGAAAGCAAATTATCCTGCCACCATTAAACTAAAATGCATGTAAGAGAAAGAAATTGTTCTTTTATCCTGCTTTTGACTGTATCTGATGTAAAATTGTATATTTTATACCTCTCCCCATCCTTTAAATGAATACTCCTATATGTATCCTGAGAAATGAGGCAACAAGGAAAGATGGGCTTCTGCTTTTCTCTCCTACAAGAGTGACTGGTGCTATAAAGGAAATGAAGTCTTCCAGGAAATAGTTTTGGGGAAGAAAAGTTATTCTCCTGCTTGTGGCAAGAGTTTAGGCAAGATAGCAGACTACTTATCTGTTGTCATTCCTATTAAGCTTCCCTTCTTTATCAATCCCCAAACCTTCTGGTAGGGTTTTGAAGTTTTATTGGACCCATTCCACCCCCTTTCTCTCCTTCTCAAGATTGCCCTTTCCTCATTTAACTTCCATTCCTTTTATATATGGGTCATATCTTTTCTCTAAGATGCCCTTCTGCTTTCTATCCACTACTTAAATCCTTTGATGTTTTCAAAATCTCAAAAAATCCTTCCTCTTCCAGGACTAACCTGACTTTTCCCCCTGGATATTTCTCATCCAAGGAAGTCTGTTGAATGTATAGACTACTGTAGTCTGTGTATTATGTCTGCTTCTTGTGTGTTGATCTAGTCTCCTCTTACAATTTCCCAAAGGCATGGACCATATGTCCTTTATCAAACTGGAAGCTTCTTTAGAACAGCAGCCAAGACATGATTCCATTAACTGGGTGAATATCTAGTCTGAGAACTGTGTTTCTCTTATCCAATATGGACTTAGATGCTGGGGAAGTGTTCTCCCTCTGTCTTCTAGCACTCAATGGGCAAGACCTATTCGTGCAGTAGTTCTAGAATTTCTTGAGAGCTATTTCTTTGAGCTCACCCTTCCACAATTCATGAGGACTCACTGTGATGGAATGGCCCACTGACAAATAATGTGACCCTTGGGTTGAGAAGAGAAACTCTCCATAACTCCACCCTTATCTCTCCCTCCACTCTGCTCTGCCCAGAAGCCTTTTCGCAGCTCCCTTCACCTCCTTGTTCCTCAGGGTGTAGATGATTGGGTTGAGAGCAGGAGTGACCACAGTGTAGAACAAGGAAACGAACTTGCCCTGCCCCTGGGAGTAACTGTGTGTGGGCTGCAGGTATGTGTAGATGGCAGAACCATAGAATAGACAGACAGCCGTGAGGTGGGAACCACAGGTCCCCATAGCTTTTCTCCTCCCTGTTTGGGATTTCATCTTCCACACTGCCCGGCCCACAGCCCCATAGGAAACCAGGATGACAGCAGAGGGCACCAGCAGTATAACTACCCGAGCAGCAAACATCTGCCTCTCTACCGCGCCCCCGCCCCCGCAAACCAGTTTCAATAGGGCTGGCAGCTCGCAGATGAAGTGGTCCACACGCCGGGGTCCGCACAACTGTCGCGTGCCCAGTAGTATGGTCTGCGCCAGGGAATTGCTGAACCCACCCACCCAGCTGGCAGTCGCCAGCGCCTGACAGAGACGGGGCGAGGCTAGGGCTGTGTAATGGAGCGGACGGCACACGGCAGCCGAGCGGTCCAGCGCCATCACGGCTAGAAGGACGCATTCAGTGGAACCCAGTGCCAGGGAGATGTAGAGCTGGGTCATGCACCCGGAGCGGGACAGCGCCTTTGCCCAGCCCCAGAGGTTGGCCAGCAGCAACGGAACAACGCTGGTAGTGAAGCCTGCGTCCACCAGAGCGAGGTGGCAGAGGAAGTAGTACATAGGAGAGTGGAGTCGAGGGTCACGGACCGCCAAGAACACGAGGGTCGAATTGCCAACCAGAGTAAGAAGGTAACAGAAGAGGATCAGGGCGAAGAGTAGAGGCTGGAGCGATGGCCAGTCGGAGAATCCCAGAAGAAAGAAGCATGTGCCAAGGCTGTGGTTGGTCTTGGGAAGCAGAAAATGACCCAGAAATTTTTTTAACCCTTTGGAAATCGTCTACCTGTCCCGCCTCAAGTCTCCCCCTCCGCTCCAAAGAGTTCACAGTTATGTAGAACTTAGCATGTTTACGAAGCCTTTTCTTGACAACTATACCTTCTTTTCACATGCTTAGAGACAGAGGCAGAGAGAATGGAGAGAATGTTATCTCCTCCTGGCCCCACTTTATACAGCAATCCCCATGTAGGGTAGGAATCATTTTTTTTTTAATCTTTTCAAAAATTTTGTAGTCTATGTCCCTGCCCCAGAATAAGTACTCAATAAACTTTGTGAAAATGGATTGGATTGAGAGTAATTTGCCTGGAAACTGACAGGGCCTGAACCTGGACCTGGACTGGAATTGGGGGGGGGGGAGGGGGGAGGAGGTAGGGGAGAGCTGTTGTAACCGAAAACTGGTATATATGGAGTCGGGAAACACTCTGCCCTCTTTCTACCATTGAAATTTTGAACATACTACTCATCACCTACTCCATCTTGGCCTTCCTTTGCCTCCCTGGGTCTCAGTTTCTTAATCTGTAAAATAAATGCTTTGAGTAAATGACCAACTTCACTACATATATATACACACATACATTTATATTTTTATATATGTGTATATATACATATACATATATACACACACATATACACACATATTGGAGATAAGGGTCAAGGTTTGGTAACAAAAACATGTATGCAACATTTATTTTTCAGACCTTTCACAATGTAAGTTGGGCAACACAAAGATGTGTATTATGTATACCTTGGTTTGATTTAAAAAAACTATTGATATTTTAAAATTTTAAATAATTCCAAATTTCCTAATTGAATTCACTTCAAATTTTTATGGGAATTTTCATTACAAGATCTAGTTCTACAAACTGGAAATAATTCTAGAAGTATAAACTTTTTTTAAATGAGAGTTATATCACAACAAAACAATGTAAATGCCCTGCAGTTATAATTGCAAAGAAATTTTGCCTGTATTTCAGAAATTCTGTTCTGGAAAACAATGGTGGACAGAAAAGTGAATGGAGCATGTATAAAATAGAAGTAGTATGTTGTAAGGAAAGAACACTAAACTAGCAGTCACAAGATTGTTACTTTAGAACCTCTGAGTCAGTTTCCTTATCTGTAAAATAGAACTATTAGTTTCTTTATGGCATAGTGTTGTTGTGAGGCTAAAGTGAAATAGTTTATCTGAAAAGTGATCTGAAAAATCTACAGCACTAAACAAGTGTAGGTAGTGATACTATGCAAAAGTTTATCTTGAGGCAGTTGTGGTGCAGAGAAATGGGTCCTGGATCTGGAGCCATAAAATCTAGGTTTGATACCTGACTTTGCCACTCACCACCCATGTGACTTTGGGTAAGTTACCTCCCCTCTGTAAGCCTCAGTTCCCTCAAACATAAATGAAGGGGAGAGTATGCTCAGTGACCTCTGAGGTCCTTCTTCTCTTGAACCTTGTGATCCTTTATTTAGTGGACTGAAGTCTGGTTGAAGTTTCGAAAGTGACTGTGGTATAGTACAGGGGTGGGGAACCTGTGACCTTGAGGCCACATGTGGCCCTCTAGATCCTCAAGTGTAGCTCTCTGAGTGAATCCAAACTTCACAGAACAAATCCCCTTAATAAAAAGATTTGTTCTATAAAACTTGGGCTCAGTCAAAAAAACACATCCAAGGACACAGAAAACCACATGTGGCCTCAAATCCACAGGTTCCCTACCCCTTGTATATTGGATTGTACATGACCATTTGGAATTGCAAAGCCTGAGTTCTAATTCTGACTGACACTTTTTAGTTGTATGACTAGGGATAAATCACTTCATTTTTTCAGATTCTTAGTTTCTTCATTGGTGAAATGAAGAGGTTGATAGAAATTTAAAGCTGGAAGTAAACTTACAAGGCATCTAGCCTAAGCTCACCTTACATATGAGGAAACTGGGGTCCTGGTTATTGAAGGAAATTGTCCAAGGTTGTAAAACTAGGAAGTGGCAGATATAAGACTTAAACTCAGGATGTAAATTCAATGTGTAAAACCACCACAACATGTCTGGATTCAAAGTTTAGACTAGGTGATCTTTAGGGGTCCTTCCAGCCCTAACATTTTATGATGCTGAGATATAAGATGTTGATCATAAAAGCATCTCACTTCACTAGATTCTTATGTTTTAGCCCTTAATCATTAAAGGGGCATTGCCTCAGACAAGCAGGTAGGACCTTAATTTAGAAAGGCCACGGTCATCCACTGTATCTTGTCTTAACTTTTGTCTTGCCACTGGACTTCAGTGACTGTGGAGGAGGTAATGAGACTGCCTCATTTAAATCCACTTCATGTGCAAGTCAAGATATCACCCTCATGATGTTACTGGTCCTCTTTGAGAATGAAGGAATGGCAGCAACAAGACTTGTCTGAATCTTTTCAGGAACTGGGTGATAAATGTATCATAGACCTGGAGGTAGAAGGAACTTCAAAGGCCATCTAGCCAGACCTCTTCCTTTTACAGAGGAGGAAACTGAGGCCCCTAAAGGTTAAATGAGTTGTCCAGGGTTAAACATCAGATGGTAAACATCAGAGATGGGATCTGAACTCAGGTGATCTGACTCAACAGTCATTTATCTACTGTAGGATGGGCAACAAATGATTTTATTTCCTAATTTTCACTTCTCCTGATCAGCATCATCTTCATTTTCCCTCTGTTGAGGTACAGTCGAGATGACCCAGCTCTATAACCAAAGTCAACAAAAAGGAAACCCACAAGCAAATAATAGAATAAAAGAATCATAGAATGACAGAACTGGAGCTTTTGAGATCCTTTAGTCTCACATTCTTCTTTTATAGATCTGGAAACTTAAGTTCTTATCATGTTTTTGCTACTTATCAGCTGTGTCTTTGACCAAATTACTCCTCTTCTCTGGGTTTGAGTTTTCTCATCTGTAAATGGGGGGGATGGGGGAGGGAGGGAGGGTGAATGATCCTTAAGGTCAATTTTAGAACTAAGTATTATTGATCTGTCTACTACTAATTTAATAGTGACTGTGCCCCTAGTCTGGCATCTGGGGTTTGTACTTTGCTACTTGTTATCAGGGTATAGGAATATATCAAATGACTTATTAATGTAGTGCATGAAATATGGTTGTTTGTAAAGATCACTTTGATCATAAAAATCATATCATTCATGCATGTGACATCTTAAATGATTTTATGTTAGATGAAATATATAACAATAAAAAACTACAAAAAAATAACATGATATAATAATATGTAGTATAAATAATATGAGATTATAATGTCAATTAATATAATTATTTTCTATAAAATTATTTAATTAATAATCTTAATCATTGTGCTAATTATTCAAAAGGAAAAATCATAATCACAATTACTTTCAATTTTACAGAAAAACAAAATTTTAAAAATTCATAGGGAAATGGTGGGAGGAACTCCTCCCTTCTAAATGTTTCTCTTTCCCTATATTTCTTTATACCTACAGTATCACCATGCTTAGGGCCCCATCATTGCCTGACAGAACAAGAGAAAATAATGGCTCTGCTACTCAGTATGACTTTAGGCAAGTCACTTTCTTTCTTTTGATTTTTCCCTGATCTCTAAAATTAGGAGGCTGAACTAGATATTCTCTAATGTCCTTTTCAGTTCTTACCACCTACGATTCTATGAGAGGAGAATTTACTTGAGGATGGAAGTCATGTACCATTTCTTTTCTTCCCTTGCATTAGACAGGCTAGTAGAGAAAACTTTCCAAGAAGATTGCTGTGGTCTGATCAGGATAATCAGTATTTTTTTTCCATTTTCTCTCAAACATCTCCAGTCTTACTCTGAAAACATTAAGAGATACACACAGGTCCGTGTATTCCACTGGTATTTACAAAGAGAACACAGGCAGACATTGTTGCTCTAGGAGGGATTGGTGGCTATCCAAATATTAATGACGGTTCCTTTACTGCTACCTCTCACTCCCTGTCTCATAATATTATTGCAAAGAAAGGACTTTGTAAATTGTAAAGTGCTATACTAATGTGAGCTAGTTGTAATGAATCTCTCTCTCTCTCTCTCTCTCTCTCTCTCTCTCACACACACACACACACACTTTTTTCCTTATATTCTTTTTCTTTGTTTCTCTCACTCTCTTCTCTTCTTTTCTAGGAATAAAAACCTCTCAACTTCCCCTCAGGTTCATTATTTAACCTATCCCAGGCTTCCCTCAGTCTGAGGTTTTCTCTTTTTTCAATTTCCTCCTCCATTTTACAGAACTTACAGAAAGGGGGAAAAAAGAATGTCAACATTCAATAATGAAGAGGGAGTGCATTCCAGGCATAGTAGATGACTTTTGCAAATTCAAGCAGGTGGGAGGTCATGGGGAAGATTTAGCAATTTGGCTGGTAAGTAAAGTAGCTGTAGGGAAAAGTGTGAAATGAAACTCAAGAGGCAGGTTGGAACCAGGCCTTTAGATGCCAGTCCAAAGAATTTGTATTGTATTATATAGACATTAATGAGCTACTGAAGATTTCTGAGCAAGAAAATTATATAGTCAGACCTGTGCATTAGGAAGATGATTTTGGCAGCTGTGTTGTGGATGGATTGGTGAGTGTAGGGATTGAATTCAGGGAGACAGGTGTGATAGTAATGGCAATTAAAGATTCCCCTCTATTGGCTTGGTTTTCAAACTGATTGTGTTAAAACCCAGAGCTTGTTAATCCCACCTGTGGGATGGACTTGTTGATGTGAAAAGAAAGTCCTGAACTGGGAGGAGCTGGTACGTAGATTTGGAGAGACAAGTGAGAGGCAGAAGAAACTTTTTTTGGAAGCAGCACCTCGTGGAGAGAGAGAGACTAAGAGAATTGCTGGTGGCCGCTTTGAATTGCCCTGGACTTTTGAGACCTGCCCCCTGAGCTGCCAAGGACTGAGGAGATATGGCTGTTTTGCTGGTACTTTGTCTGTCTGTTTTGATGTTCTTTTGCCAGATTTGTCCACTGGTGAAAGACAGTCCTGTTGTTGAAGAAGTCCTGGAACCTGGCTTTTGGTTAAGAAGCCCTGAGACTGTCCTGCAGACAGAAAGTGAATACTGTCCACTGGTGAAGGACAGTGCTGTTGTTGCAGGGGTCTGGAGACTGTCCTGCAGACAGAATGAATACTGTCCACTGGTGAAGGACAGTGCTGTTGTTGCAGGGGTCTGGGAACCTTTCTGTTGGTTCAGAAGCCCTGAAGAAGGATTTTCTTGTTGTATGTTTACAGAAATCCTGGGAGAGGGTTTTGCTAATGTGTTCAGGGGTTCTAGGACTGTTCTACAGACAGAGGATGAATTCATGAAGGGACTGGCAATGTATCTTATGGCCTTGCTAAGCCTTGTCTCCCCAGGAACTAAGATTGCTGAGAACTTGCCTCGTGTCAAGATGAAGAAAAGACCTCCATTTGGGTATTAAGTGCTGTGTTTAAACTTGATGTAACTCTGGGGTAGATTCAATTGTGATCCAGGGGTGGGGAACTTTTGACCTTATGTTTGGAAACTAATCTCCCTTTGAGAAGATGGGCTTTGTGGTGGACCAAATGAAGGTATAGGCTAGGGGTGGAGAAGTATTTAGAACAGAGACTTTGTTATTGATTGAATGATTGGAAGGTCCTGGGGTGGGGTAGTCCTTGGAGATTATTTAATCACATTTAGTAAATGCTGTATTTGGAATGATGTCATGTTTTGATCTTCTCTGTTCTTGGTTGGTCACTGAATAAAATGGAGAGCACCTATGCTGGTATTTTGAACCTTGGGAAGTTGCCTTTCCTTGGCAATTACATTACAACAGGTTAAGAGGCTACCATGAGGGCCCAAGTCATTGTTCATGGGAACACTAAATAAATAGTAGGGTATCAGTCTGTGTGGAGAGAAGGCACAGATGTGAAAGTTGTCTGTGGAATTAGAATCAATGAGGCTCCATAACAAATATTGGGGTAAGACAATGGGAAGAGTGAAAGATGATTCAGAAGAGAAGAGAAAACTTGGAAAGGGGAAGGGTTCATTTTAGCTATCTTATGTATTTAAAAGCTAACGTGAAGAGACATTCTTATTCTACTTAGCTCCATGAGTGTAGAAGTTGCAGGAAAACATATTTTTTTTATAATTGGGGGAAAATTTTCTAACAATGAAAAGGTTCCCAAAGTGTAATGGGTTGTCGCAAGAGTCACTGGGCTTCTCTTCACTATACATTTTTAAGGAGAGGTTGACCACTTATTTGTAGGGGGTTTTATAAAGGGTTTTCTTCTGGGAGGATGGGTGGGTATAGAAAACCACTTTCAGATTCTGTGATTTTGCATGCCCTAATTCATACATAACCCTATACCTGCACATTCCTGGACTTGCAGCACTGATTCTGAATTTAAATGACCTTGGTGCAAATGCCACCATCACATAACCTTCCTGAGTCCTAGTTCCCTCATTTATAGAGTAAAGCAGTTGAATCAAATAACTTCTGAAAACCCTGACAGCTGATACTATGACCTAGAAATATAACCTTACACATTTTTACCAGGCACAGTTTTAAGTGTGTATCCTTTCACCATAAAAGAACCCAGAAACAGGTTTATACCCAAATAATATGCTCCTGGTTCCCTGCCTACTCTTCAGGGTCTATATATGGAACATGGCATTCCAAGCTGGCTTCTCCCCAGAAAGCCCTGGATTTTGGTCCACTAATAATAATAACTGGCATTTATGTAGCACTTTATAGTTTGTGAAATGCTTTACAAATATTATCTCATTTTGTCTTCACAACAGCCCTGGGGAGTAGGTGCTGTTTTTGTTCACATTTTATAGATGAGAAAACTGAGGAAGGAAGTGGACAAGTGACTTGCTAGCATAACCCAGCTAGTCAGTGTTTGAAGTCAAATCTGAACTTAGGTCTATCCTGAGTACAGGTCCATTACTCTACTGTGCTAATCAGTTGCCAGATAATCATAGGTCACATTTATCTTCTAGACTTTACAAAGAGCTTTCATCACAACAACCCTGTGACATAGGCAATGTAAGCATTAACTAGGATTCATATCTAGGTCTCCTGATTCAAAGTCCAGATTATTTTACATTAATATAATTTAGTTTCTTAACTGAAAGGGACCTTTAGAATTCATCCATTTTATAGTGGCTTGTACAAGGTCACACCTGGTGAAAAAAAATTCAGACTGGAATCCAGATCTCATGGACTTTTTGTCTAGGACTGTTTCCATGACACTAAAATGAATTCTGCTGTTTCTCCTTGAACCATTTCTGTCATTTGTTGATGTAAACTAAGGGAATTCATTTCATTATGAAGGGAACAATGTTAGGGGAAAAAAACTTACTGCTTCAATAGCCCCAGAATGCATCCAAATCTAGGATGTTGTCCTTAGTCTCGTTCTACAGATGTTAGAAGACCAAACTCACCTTTATCTCTTCTTTCATTTTCCTCTCACTCTTATCCTCTGGAGTTGAATTTCAGAGCTTTTGACTAACACATAGGTCTGCTGTTTCTCTCTGACTCCTCTGTATGTGAAATTTCAGTAGGATAAATTGAAGGTAGATGTCAGTGCCAGATGGGGCAGAAAGGTATGACTGAGGTGCTGGGAGGGGACTGCAGGATATTACTTCCTAGATCTATCAGGAGGAGGTAGATATATGGTTAATGCCATCTGTCCTGACAATAAAGGGAGGATATGATCCTTCTAGGTCTAATCTAGACAGAATAGGTAACAGTTGTGGGCTAATACCCTGGGAAGAGTCCTGTGGTTGAGAGCTGGCAGGAGAAGAACTAAGGGTTAGCAGGAGAATATGTAATCTTCCTGGGAGCAGCAGTAACCACTTTCCTGATGCTGAAGAACAGGGGTGTTGCTGATGAAGAGTGAGAAGAAATGAGAGTGAGAGTCAGGGCTTTCAGTCTCCTGAAAGGGAACACTAAGGCTCTGGGGGCAACCATGCATCCTATTCTAACAATTAGTGGTTGGTATGGAGGTGTCCAGAGAGGAAGTCCCCAAGGTAAGGAAAGGGAAGTTTAGGAAAGGGAATCCCTATAGGACACTGAGTCTCTGGCAGCAGGAATTGGAATCCATTGCAGTGGTGAAGGGAAACAGATTGTTCAGGGGCAGAATTAACCTAGTGCAATTCATGTCCATTTTTTTCACCAGGATCATTCTGTTAGCAAAGACTCCCCCTACCTGAATCTTATCATTGAGATCCTGCTCTTCTCTCATTATCAGCATAATTACCTTGTGTCATTTGCATTCTATTCTTTCTAGCTGATGGAGTTATATCTTTTCTCCTGTGTCAAGAAAAATCTGATGTGTTGTTTTAGGGTTTGAAAGACATAAGGAGGCTAGAAATTCCATTCACTTAAAACAAACTTCGTTGAAACACATCAAATTGAATGATACCCTCTCTCTTCCTCAATCATCAACTAACATTTATTATGTACAAAACACTGTGCTTGAATTCTTTTAGTTTTTCATAGGTAATATGAAATGGACTGTTTTGAGACTTTAGGTCTCTCATCTATGGGGAGAATTCAGATGCTTTGCAAGCAAGATAAGATAGGGTCTTGGTCAAACCCTTTGCCCTAATATATAAGGTATACCAGAACATACAGAATCACTCCTATCAAACTTTTTAGACATATTTTCCATTGGTCTAACAATCCATCTGCTCCGATTGAGCTGTCATATTCCTTGTTCTTTAAATAGACTGAGCATCTCCTTCTCTGTGGGTTTGCACATATAATACCTGGAGCTACTCTCATACATGAGCCCCCAGAAAACTTCCCTAAATTAAAAAGCACATTGTGGGTCCAGCTAAATGGGCTGTGACTGGTTTCTTTTACTAGACCAGAGAACATAGCTCAAAGTAAGATATTTAGACAAATAGTGTATGTTTAAACAAAATAAATAACAACAAAGACTCCCATGGACACTTCCAGGGCCAAGTTGGCAGGGCAAGTATTAAATCATTGTTTTGTTTTTCTCCCGTATTCATGTCCATAAAACCATAAAATAGCACCCCAGAACACATCCTGGAAGAGTGGAGCCAGCAGAGAGACAGAATAGTCTTTTAACCCAAAAAACTTGGAGGATCAGCAAGAAAGGTCTAGCTCACTGGTGTAAAAGAGGAAAAGATTCCAAGATAAGAAGTGTCCCAGCAAGCCCCACCAGAACAAACCAGCAGGAGATTCTGAGCCTCAGTGTGGTGGAGTGGGCAAATGACAACACCAGGATCCCCCAGCTGCTTTAACAAAGCCAGGGTAATTAAGACAAGAGAATGCTGGAGAATTTAAACCACCCTTCCCCACTTGGCAAAAGAAGGGGAAGGGCAACAACCATGGACTAGCAGTGGACCTAAGAGGCACTGGGCCCTGTGCCTCTGGTCACCCTGCAACCCACCCTGTAGGCAATACCAGGGAGTATCAACCAGGTTCAATACATTCTGCCAACCCTGCCCCAGCAGCTGCAAGTGACCCTAGTCTTAGCAATATCTGCAGCTATGAGGAGGGGAGAGATGGACAGGTCAGGCCTATGGCAAGCATTCATTGAATCCTGCCACCAAGAATCATCATTATTGGGAAAGCCCTGGCATCAGCCATCCCAACCCCTGTCAGGGCCTGGCATGGCCCCACAAGGTGAGAAGCCAGTAAGCCTCTGTTCTTGGTAAACCCACACTTCTCTATTCCAGTTGCAGGGAGGTATCAGCTTTGTAATTTATGGTGAACTATTTTCTCTCTGCCCCATTTCCTGATCTGTAAAGGGAAAAATAATAATAGTTGTTGTTATGGGATCAAAATGATATAATGATTGCAAAGTGCTTAACACAATGACTGGCATATAGTAGACAAAATATTATTATTATCTCTCTAATTTAATATAGTTGTTCCATACCTGATAACTTTGAAGAAATTTTAAAATATCAACAGTAATAAGATCAATAATTTTTACACGTGATAATCAGGAAATGCAATTGATGTTATCTGAAATTTATTGCTTGTGTTATTACTTTGTTTCCAAATTGTATTGTATTTCTAAAATTCTCTTAGATCATAAAATACAAGAGACTACTGTGAGGTAGAAATGGTGTTAAAGCAATTTTTAATCTGAATTTTGGTGCATATGAATTGGGCCTTAAAAAGGATACAATAAAAAATGATAATTTGAGAACTTAAAATTTTAATGAGGTATATTTGGTTATAAAAAGGTAATAATAATACTGATATTTACTATGATACAGAATTTTTCACTTGAAATCTTGGTTGCTATGAAAAATATATAAGGTGGTTTACAGTTGTAGTTTCAACATATTAATAATGAAATGAATGATTCTCTGTGCAAAGAGATTTGGAAATATATTCACCTAAACTGATAATGGGCTGTTTCAAGTTTTAAATATATAATACTGTATAGGGTATTGTTATATTTCTAAATTGTGTAATTTGGTAAACAATTGCATCAGATATGTTGTTGAAAAAGCAATTTCTTTTATAATCTAGATGTTAGATTAATAATTATATATATATGGTAGAAGGAATGGGTCAAGATAAATGTTCAAGTTTTGTATATATTTAAGAGGAAGTTTCACCTAAAATTCTTATCAAGTCTGTGCAAGAGTTTTCTGTGTTGTAGAATTCCTACTGAGTCACTGGGAATCCTTGCACAAAATAGGAGTGTGATTTTCAAGCCTGTTTCTTCTAAGAATCACACACACACATACATATATGTATATACAAATATGTAATATATGTATATTTATAATATATATAATAGGAAGTTTGTGGACTAACACATTCACTATCTCTGTGAAATTCCAGAATGTAATTATTTTCTACTGATAAGTTTAAGGACCAAGGAAAGAAAAGATAGATGAAACTTTTAAAGGCCTGGTTTGTTATTATGATAAGGCTGATTTAATTGTGTATATTCTTCTTGGCTAACAAAAACTTAATCTCCTTCTCATTACAACACCATTTTGACTTTGACTAAGGAACTTTGTAGTACCTAGGAATTGTTTATTATAATACTTTGGGAATGTATTTTTGTTACTTAAAGACATTTTACACCAACTTAGTTTGATGAATTTCAATGTTTTAAAGTTTATTTTTGCTTTAAGGTAGAAAAGAGAGATATCTATAATTTTAGAAGTTTAAAATTGATTTTCCTCCATAAAAGTTTAGTGATTATTCCTCTTAATATCAGGATAAATTTAAACTGTTTTTAAAGAAGGCAAAATACTTTTACAAGAAATACTTTGAAAAAAATCTCTTGCATGATATTTAAAAGGCTTACTAAATTTTCATTTACAAAATTATTTATTGCTAAATTACTGTAATGATTTGTAAAGGAGAAGAAATCTTACTGGTCTGATGTAAATTTGTAGTCATTCCATGGCCTAAGCAAGAGTTAAATTAGTGTTTGAACTTATCATATGTATAAAATTCAATTCCTGAAGTACATCATTCTTCCAGAGTAAGCATAATTCGAGAAGAATAAACAAACTTGTGAAACAAGTATGCAAATCTATCAAATTGTAGATTAAAGTCAGGAGCCTCTTTGTTTGTTTTTTTTTGAGCTGGGATAGGATTCCAGTACAGACAGTTATGTTAGTGAAGAGTAGTAACTTATGATCTATCTTGTGTTATCTTAACAAAAAATCTATTACTTTTTAATCTGGAATCAGAACATGTACAAAAATTTATACAAGTTACTTAAGACACACCTTTAGATGTTCCCATTGTTTAAAAGGATTCTGAGAACAGTAGTATTTTTCTGTGATCAGTCTCTTACTGCCGCCAATGTGAGATTAAATCCTTATTATACAGGATGTGTGATCCTTGAGAGCTGAACTCACCAGAAACTCAGTATTGGAACTTGTTATTCAAGACTTTATGGGATTGTAATTTACTATTGTTTTGATTTTTGATTATAGAGATAGTTGTCTGAATTGCCATGAAGCCAACAGTAGAATGGCATGTGCTGCAGGTTGAGCTGCTAAAGATGGATGTCTGTGCCTAGCAAGAGTTTTGAGGGCAACCTTGGATACAGACTAGGTAGGATCCTCCTAATTCTATTTTCCAATTATGCTATTTCCTTTCTGAAAAGGAAAATTTTCCCATCTGATTAATCCTAAGCCCTGCTTCTAACATCTAGTTACTACAAGATTGACTGTCAGATATGACTAATGCCTGGAAGCAAACAGAGCTAAGGAAGTTTTTCCGTTCTGTTATTATATATTACCTTGTTATAACTATGTCCATTTTTTTCCTTTTAAAGCAAGTTTCTATAAGCAAGAAGTTCTGTAAGTACAATACTAAATCTAATAAATAATAGATGGATACTGGAACATCTCTGAGTTACTACAATTGAATGCAAGTATGAATAGCTTACAATTTTAAACTATATTTGTGGTCAAATAATAATGATAACATCCTTCTAAGGAGGAAATTATTAGATCAAGTAATATGACAAAGATGTAATATGATAGATGTCTAATTAAATAAGGTAGAAAATTTTGGGATAAAGCAACAGGATTAGACTTTTTCCTCTAAGAATTATATACAGATGTATATGATTGGCTTCCAAAATTCATCTATCGTGGAAATTCAAGCTTTAAACATGTTTTGGTAACAAGACATCAAATTTGGATATTTACACATAAATTGTATAGGATAATGGTAAAAGTTAGTGAAATTATTTTCCCATTATTAATGTATCTGTCTGATAATTTTAAAAGGCAAAAGAGCTCATTTTATGATTGGACTATCAAATTTTTAAAAGATTCTTATACCAGTTAGCATATTTAGGTAAGGATAGAACTAGTAGATGATACATAAACTGAAATTCTCTGAAATTTCAAAATTGGAGAACTAAATTTAAGTGATTATACTAATTTATACTAAATCAAAATTATCTGAGAACTTCTGAATCTGAACCAGAGAAGCAGAACTCTCTTTTAGAACTGTCCTACGAATAAAACCTATTGTCCAGGAAAGGATACAGAGGGACCAGATAACTACATGAGACATCTGGGGTTCAAAAGGTACTACTTAAATGGACATTGGGCACGAGTTATTGGGGTACAAGGAGACTTAACACTGGTGATGATTACTGTGTTGATTCACATCATTCATGTTTAAGTTGTCTTGGTTATCTTGGTGACATGTAAATCTCCCTTTTCAAATTAGTCCATTGTGAGCCCTCTAAGTAGTTAAATCTG
This sequence comes from Petaurus breviceps papuanus, assembly GCF_028583685.1. Lineage (NCBI taxonomy): Eukaryota > Metazoa > Chordata > Mammalia > Diprotodontia > Petauridae > Petaurus > Petaurus breviceps. Next base: position 2,860,932 of record NW_027187367.1, read on the forward strand.
TACCTGACTTAAGGTAATTATGCATTTTTTTGTGAACTGTGAGAAAAACTTTGTTGTTTTGCTTGAACCTAGCCCTGTATGACTGGGAAAGTGAACCATCTCTACATGCCTTTAACCAAGGACCCATATTATGCTGTTTTCTCTCAAGTGCCAACTCATATATCTTTGAAAAGAGCCTATCAGGTCTTTCTGACTACTCACAGTTACCAGCTTGTAGATGGATACTCCTGGATGATCTAAAGATACTCTTCTCTAAGGAAGAATGAAGTTTTCCCATGCCTTCCTTGGTCTATAGGTGAAACCTTTTGGCACACCTTTGACCAAAAGGAGGAGAATGTGAACCCCTCCTGAAACCATTTTGAACCCCCAAAACTGACAAAAGACTAAAACCTGGATTGACCAATCAAGAGAGACATTTTGACCCACTATGAGCTTAACCTACCATAATGCCTTGCATGCTCAGGTATAACAGACATGCTTTGTTTTGTTCTCTGAGTGAACTCAAAATGCTTCTCCCTGTATCAGCAACTACAAGACCAGATAAAGCTGACCAGAGGCATTCTTCTTCCAAGGACAAAGTGCTTTGACTCAGACACTATCTTGAATAGTGGGAATTTTCTTATCTTGGTATTCTATAGATGCATGTTATGTTCTTTTATATCATGTTAATGATAGAAGAAACACAGGTATCATGGGTCTATAATTTTAACAGACACTTTGACATTTCTTCTATCTTATTGTATTTACAACCTACCCAATTAAGAAATTCCTTTCTCATATTATGGTTAACACATATGGAGACGATAATTTTGACTGACAGAGGCATCCTGAGCTAGGAAGGGAGGGAGAGGTGAGAGGGAATTACTCTGAGGACATAAAATCCCCTTTGGCTATCTGTCCTTGGGCTCATTTGTACAATGAACTCCCATGCATATCTCTATATGCATGTTCCATAAATTTTGAGAGAAATAAACATGCACATGCAGCTTGATTTTGTCTTTCTTAGAATGAGTTCAGTAATTATTAACACCATCAATTGGGGAATGGCGGAGCAAGCTGTGGTATATGAATGTAATGGAATACTATTGTTCCATAAGAAATGATGAGCAGATGAACTTCAGAAAAACCTGGAAAGACTTACATGAACTGATGCAGAGGAAAAATGAGCAGAACCAGGAGAACAGCAACATTGTGCAATGACCAACTTTAATAGACTTAACTCTTTTCAGCAATGCAATGACCTAAGACAATTCCAACACTAAGGATGGAAAATGCCATTCACATTCAGAGAAAGAACTATGGATCTGAATGCAGTTTGAAACATACTATTTTGTCTCCTTTGTTTGTTTTTTTCTTTCTTGTGGTTTTTTCCTTTAGTTATGAGTCTTCTTTACAACATGACTAAAGTGGAAATGTTTAATATGATTTATTATTTACATTTATATATAGCCTATATCAGATTACATGTCATCTTAGAGAAGGTGAAGGGGAGAAAGGGAGAAAAATTAGAACTCAAAATCCTGTAAAAGTGAATGTTGAAAACTAAAAATAAATAAAATTAAAAAAAAAAAAACAAGAGAAGGCCATTAAAAAAGATAATAAGAGAAATGTCATTAATCTGGTTCAAGGTGCTTGATCTTTATCACTCATAAACAGGAGAATGCTCCCAGTCATCTTAATCCAGTCTTGAGTTTGCTGACACAGCAAGAGAACTTTGGAGTTAACTCAGAGAGCATCACAAAGCATTATTGGTACCAGTTCAAATCCTCCTCTCCATCTCTATTTCTCTGTTTGAGTGTGTATAGAGTGAAGGGTGCTAGATGTTCTCTGATGGCATGCAAAGCTACATACTATCAACAGAAGTGTCAAAGGTACACCTGTATGAAACATCACTAATCTTCTGTCTGCTCTGCTCATAGACTCAATTTCTTGCTGGTGGATGCTGGCACTGTGAGAAGGCTTCTGGAGCAGAAGAAGTCATCTTAGGAGATGGGATAGAATAGCTATAGCTGGTAGTATTGAATTGTTCTGTCCTTTCCACCTTTCACTCCTCTGAACCTAGACAAAATTATTCTAATGTCTTTTCTGGGTAGCATTCTTCCAAATATTTACAGACAGCTACCATCACTCCCTCTCTCTCCCTGTGGGTCCCCGCCTCCCACCCATCCCCCTCTTTTCCCTGCTTCCTAACTAGTTGGTTGAAGAGTAACTGAGAAATGGGAGGTGGAAAGGGGAGGAAAATAAAGCAAACCAGTGTTTATTAAGTGCCTCTCCTGTTTGGGGCCAAAGTGATACACTGCAAAGTATTTGAAGTCAGAAGACTTACATTCAAATCCTGGTTCTGCTGCTTATTTCCTGGGTGACTACTTGGGAAGTCATTTCACCATTTGGGGTCTCACCATTTTTATTTATAAAGGGTTTTAATTTGGTGCCTCTAAAATACCTTCTAACTCCAAATGTATGACCCTATCCCTGAAAAGCTTTATTAGAGAATATAGACTAAGTGATATTGCAGTGGTAACGAAGACTTTAGCATGAGTCTCGACTTAAAGAGATGAGGAGCAAGAGAACTATGGCACCTCTTCACCTGGAACATCTCTGTGGAGCTAATTTGGGAGTGCAGTGTGCCTCACAGGAAGGGGGAGGGGAGGAGGAGAAGCAATGCTACTTTCAGTTTCCTAGAAATGGTGAATGTTTATCAGAAGCTCACTCTGGATCTGGAAAGTCCCAGGATGAACTTTAAGATTTACCTCTCTGATCTCACCTTCTGTGGTATTTCTGAATTTGTTCCTTCAACAACCTCATGTTAATATATTTCCTCTGTATAATTTCTCTGCTACCTCCTAACTCTCATTCCCAGCTCTCCATCTCTTTTCTCTTTTTTCTCTAGAAAATCCTTTGCCACTGTGGTGAAAAGAGCTTTGGACCTGGAGCAGCAAAAACCTGAGTTTAAATACTGCCTCATCTACTTGCTAGCTATGTAACTCTGCCTCAGTTTCCTCTTCTGTAAAATGAGGACAATAATTATACCTACTGCTCAGGATTATTGTGACAATAAAATGAGATAATGTTTGCAAAGAACTTTGCAAACCTTAAAGTACTATATAAATGCTTAATATTACTACTATGACAACTACTACTACTATTATTATAATGATTTATTATTAGGGCAGCTAGGTGGTAAAGCAGATAAAGCGCTGGGCCTAGAGTCAAGAAGACTAACCTTCCTGAATTTAAATCTGACATCAGACACTTACTAGCTGTGTGATCCTAGGCAAGTTATTTAATCCTGTTTGCCTCAGTTTCTTCATCTGTAAAATGAGCTGGAGAAGTAAATGGCAAATCATTGCAAATATCTTCACTATGAAAACCCCAAATGGAGTCACAAAGAGTCATACATGACTGAACATCATCATCATCATCATCATTATTAATTAATATTATTTCTAAATGCAAACATTTATCACACATGCTGCATTATCTCCACTCATATATTGCTACTTTTATACAGACTCTCATAAACTTATGCCTGGACTATTGCAATAATTATTGGTTGGTCTCCTTGCTCAATTTCCTGCCTACTCCAGTTCATCCTCCACTCAGTGGGCCAAGTCATTTTCCAAAAATGCAGATCTGACCATGTCAACAACTTATTCAATAAATTCCAACAGTTGTCTGTTACCTCTAGGTTCAAATACAAAATGCTTTGTTTGTCCTTTAAAGTCCTTCACAATCTGGCCCCTTCCTACCCTTCCAGTGTTCTTGTACTTTACTCCCCTCCATATCCCCGTGCCTCAGTTCAAATTGTACCTTTTACAGGAGGCCCTCTCTCTCTCTCTCTCTCTCTCTCTCTCTCTCTCTCTCTCTCTCTCTCCATGCCCTTTGAGGTTATTTTTCATTTACACTAGGTAAATGTAAATATGTATGGAGAAATTTAGACTTTTCTCCCCTTTTGCAATGTGAGTTCCTTGAGGGAAGGGACCTGATTTTGTCTTTTTTTTTCCTTATATCCACCTCTAATTTCTTGAAATGCTATTTGTTTCATTATCCTTTTCAGCTTGTTCTAGGAAATTTCTCCTAGTCATTTGTGATGTGTCAGAATTCAGAAATTTTACTGGAAGGTCAAGGCTATGGGGTTGTATGGCTGAAAGATGAAATCCAGGCTTGGAAACATAATTCAGTATAAAATAGGGATCTTATACAAGAGGGAAATCATACAAATGAGCAAAGACCAAGGGTTCAATAACAATACAATAGTGAAGGTAAGATGAAGTATTTCAACATTAAAAATAAAAATATATTTAGAGCCCTTTTCATTTGAAGATTTATCAGAAAGTACTTTTACATATGAAGCAACTAGGTGGTGCAGTAGATAGAATACCTTGCCTGAAGTCAGGAAGATCTGTGTTCAAATCTAGCCTCAGATACTTGCTGTCTGTGTTATACAACACCCCCAATGACATTTTATTTTTTTATTTTAAATTTAATATTGAAACAAATACAAATTACGAGAAGAAAAAAAGCATTATCATTTGAACAGTATAATGTAAGAGAGTATTCAAAATATACAGCAATAAATTTCCATTTCAAGAAAAGCTATATAGTAAATACTATGTATTGTATTCAGAGACTTTCATCTTTTCTTTGTGTCCTTGTAAGTTTTCTTTTGATCTCTGCTGTTCACTTTTTAATTTTTTCTTCTTTTCCCCTTCCTCCCTGCTCCCCTCCCCAAGAAGGTTATGATTGAGCACATAGATAGATAGATAGATAGATAGATAGATAGATAGATAGATAGATACATATATAAACATATACACACATATATACATATACATGTATATACATATACAGAAAGATACATATACATACACTCACATACATATAGATATTCATAATCATACTCATATATACATATACATTCATATGCATCTACATAAGACTGTACTATACTCAATTGTCCTCTCTTTCTCTGAGTGTGGATAACACCTTCCTTCATAAGTCCAAGTCTTTCCATATTTTTCCAAGTCCGTCAACTTTTCATTGCCTACACCACAGCGATATCCCAATCTTGTACCTTTTAGCTATTTTAGATAATCCAAAACAACTTTGATGAATATTGCTGACACCTCATGTAGTTTCCGTTTTTCTCTTTTTTAGCCTTAACTTTGTTCAAGTTCATGATTACCACCCTACACCTTCATGTTATGTATTGTGTGTATCTCTTATTTCCTATCCCTGCTGACTTCTCTACATTACTTTTATCCACTACCTTGCCCTCCTATCACTTAACTTACACTCCCACCAAGGATTCCTCCCATGTCCTCCCATTCCCATTAATCTAAATACCTTTCTATAGCCCCCAGTATCCTATTCCCTCACCCTCCTCTCTAAAAATCCCTCTGTTATCCTCTTCCCCTTCCAATTCCCTCAGTCTTTTATTTCTTTCTGAAGTTAGAAGACTTTTATACCCTTCTAAGTGTATATGTATTGTTTCCTCTTAAACCCATTCCTGATGAAAGTAGGGTTCCAGAACTAGCAGCCCTCCTCCCCCAATTAATTCCTCTGTGCTAGTTCTTCCTCTCGTACCTCATTGTATAAGATAACTACTTCTTTACCTGTTCCTAAATGGTTTTACTTTTTAAAATCATATCATACTTAGGTCTACCCTGTAATGCGAATGCAAATTTTAAAGATCTTCCCTGCCCCTAGGCTAAAGTGCACCTGAAGCCTGGGGTGGGAGGCTTGTTTTTCAGTAGATACTTTTTGATTGGCCAGTGGGTCAATAAGATTGTTACATTGACTGGGTATGGATGTAATGGCTGGACAGTTTGGAAATCTGTCTACTTGATCTGTTTCTGTCTTGATAATTCTGCCTGTATGCTTTGAAGTTCGGGGTGCTGACCTTTTTCCCCTGAACAAGGTAAACGATATATGTCTGACTGATTAAAGTAAGCTTGTTAACCCATTTTGAGTTGCTTTCCTTTAACAAAGCAGATCCAAGAACCTGTGGTAGCTGCAAACCCTGCGGACCCTTGGGGTGCTTGCTGCTACATACCCAAATCTTTCTTACCAGCTACCCAATTACTAATAACAATCTTGGACACACATTTTACAATACCTTATATAAAAGGTACAGTTTGTACTTATTGAGTTCCTTATAATTAGTCTTTGATATGTAGCATACATTTCCTTGGCTCTTGTATATTCTATTCAGGTCTATTGTTGGGTTGTTGTTGTTTTTTAATAGAATCCTGAAAGTCTGACAAGTCATTGAATGTACATTTTTTTATTCAGGATTATGGTTAACTTTGCTGGGCGTGATATTTTCAGCCACAACCACAATTCTTCTGTTTTTCGATACATGTTGTTCCAAGATCTGTGATCTTTTAGTACCTCTTTTTTGTACCTCTTTTGCTACTTCTTCTCTGTAAAAGGAAAATGAGCTTTATCATTTCTTGCTCAGCTTAGAACCCAGTGGCTTAAACTTCTCTTTTCTAGACAAGGTCCTTCACAAACCCAGTATCAGGCTAGGGAAAATCTCTCAGAAGTTTCACTTGCCATCATGAAATCTATTAATTCCCAGATCCTTGACTATGGAAAGCTTTTCCCTTCCAGATGGTAAATCTTCACTCCAGGAACCAAGCTTTTTTGGAACACAAAACAGCCAAATAGTTTAGTAAAACCCAGAGGCATTTAATCTGTTTTTGAACCTCACCCCTCCTGTTCAGGTGGGACATTTCCAACTCTCAATCTGATAAAGGGTTAGAAAGTCCTCATTCTTCCTAATTCATTCCCGTATGGGGATACTATGACATCAAACACATTTCAGGGAGGGCTCTGCCAAAAGAGCCAGAGACAACCTTACTTTCCTTTCACTCAAGATCCTTTAGGTCTCATGAAAAATGAAAGGTGGAAGAGGGAGGAGGAAGGAATAAAAACCTACTAAAAGGAGTCAGAGTAGAGGGATCCTTTTATATCCAATTCCTGCCTCAATTATGTATATTATGACTGGCATATTTGATACAGGGGGCTTGTTTTACTTTTTGCAATGGGGGAAAGGAGAGAGAGAAAAACAATAGCTTATTAATTTAAAAAAAGTAATTTTTAAAATATGCATAAATGGCTGGTCCTTGGCTGTGAACCACCCTATTTCAATTATCTTTTCCTGGATACAAGTCCTATTTTACCAATTAGTATGGGATTTCCTTATAGTCAGGTACCATATTTTAACATCAAAGAATCTAAAAGTTAAAGGAGGACTTAAAGTTAATTTAATCTAACTCTACCCAAAGCAAGTATACCTCCTATAAAGAGCCCTGGAAAGTGGGCATCTGTGCTCCCCCCAGTAATGAGAAAAATGTCCCCAAACAGTCCATTTCATATTATCTATGAAAAGACTAAAGTAATTCTAGCATAGTGTTTTGTACATAATAGGTACTGGATAAATGTTAGTTGATGATGACAATACTTGAAGGGAGAGGGTCTAATTTCATTTGATTCATTTCAGTGAAATTTGTACTAAGGGAATGGAATATCTAGCCTTCTTATGCTCCCCCTACCACATTCCTAAAACAACAAATCATATTTTTCTTGGAATAGGAAAAAATATGTCACTCTGTTGGCTAGAAAGAGTAGAAACAAAAGACACAAGGTAATTTTGCTGATGAGTCATATGAGAGAAGATCAGGATCTCCATGATAAAATTAAAGTAGAGGGAGGCTTTGCTAAGGGAGCAATCTTGTTTTTAAAAAATGGACATGAATAGTACTAGGTTAATTCTGTCCCCCAAACCCTCCATTCCTTCCCCCACCCCCACCACAATGCATACCAATTCCTGTTGCCTGAGATACAGTGTCCTGTAAAGATTTCCTTTACTAAACTTCCTTTTCCTTTGCTTGGGGACATCCTCTTTAGTCTCCTTTATGCCAGCCATTAATTGTTGTAACAAGATGCATGGTTGCCCCCAGAACCTTAGTATTCACTTCCAGAAGACTGAAAGCCTTGACTCTTCCTCTTATCTCTTTTCACTCTTTATCAACAACCCCCTGTCCTTCACCATCAGGAGAGTGGTTACTGCTGCTCCCAGGAAGATTACATATTCTCCTGCTAACCCTTAATTCTTCTCCTGCCAGCTCTCAACCACAGGACTCTTCCAAGGGTACTAACCTACAACCATTACCACTCCTTTTCAAATTAAAAGTAGAAAGATCCTATCTCCCTTTGTTGTCAGGAAAGATGGCATTCACCTATATACACATCCTCTTTAAAGATCTAGGAAACAGTATCCAGCAGTCCCCTCCCAGCACCTTAGTCATGCCTTTCAGCACCTTCTGGCACTGACATCTACCTTCAATTTATCTTATTGAAGTTTCACCAATATAGAGGAACCAGAGAGAAACGAGAAGACCCATGTATTAGCCAGAAGCTCTGAAATTCAGCTCCAGAGAGTAAGAATGAGATGAAAATGAGAAGAGATAAAAGTGAGTTTGGTCTTCTGTTGTCTATAGAATGAGGCTAAGGACAGCATCCTAGATTTGGATGCATTCTAGGGCAATTGAAGCAGTAGGTTTTCTTCCTAACATTATTCTCTTCATAGTGAAATTAATTCCCTGAGTTCACATTAACAAATGTCAGGAGTTATGGGGGGGAGGGGAAGGGGGCGGGGAGGGTACAGCCAAGATGGCTGAGTAGAAGCACAAACTTGGTGCAGGTTCCCACTTCAATCACTTCCAATACATGTAAAAAAATTATTCTAAACAAACTTTAGATCTACAGAATCCACAAAGAGACAAAGAGAAACAAAGCTCCCACTGAAAGAAGCCTAGCAGGCCAGCAGGAAGAACCTAGCACACCAGTCTGGGAGCTGAGCACAGCTCCATGTGAGTCCCACAGTTCTCCGGCCCCAGGGGAGCTCTGACCAGCAGCATGCCAAGTAGACTTCAGGAGAGAGAATCACCAGCAGCTGTGGCAGGTTCCAGACTTATCAACCCATAAACACCAAAAAGAAAGTAAAAGGTCAGTGTGGAACTCTGTGGGAACAGGGGGACCAAGAGCACAGTCCAGTCCCTGCCCCTGGGGCAAGAAGCAGCAGAGGTGTGGTTGCTGTGCAGTTGCAACTGCCTAGCTGCCTCAGGAGTTCCTGGCTTTAAGATTGTAAGGGTACCAAACAAACATTCAGAGGGTAATCACTCTTGCTTTAACCTGCTTAGATCTGGAGCATAGTCTTGGGTGATGGTCCTAGGATGTGTGACCAGAGAGCCAGAGCTTGTGGTGTCTGTAGAGAGGGTGCCCAACTAGTAGCTCCAGCAGCTAGAAAAACCCCAGCAATCAAGGACAAAGCTCTCTCCATTCTGGAAGCAGAGTTCTACTGTAGCAAAGACCTCAAAAGTCAAGTATTTGACTGGCAAGATGAGCAAGCCCAGGAAACATAATCAAACCATAGATTCTTTTTGTGGGGACAAAAAGGATCAAGGCATGGAGGAGGAGGAAGATGGGGATGTCAGAACTCCTGCATCAAAAACATCCAAGAAAAATATGAACTGGTTACAGGCCATGGAGGCGCTCAAGAAGGATTTTCAAAATCAAGTAAGAGAAATAGAGGAAAAATTGGGAAGAGAAATGAGAATGATACAAGAAAATCATGAAAAGTGAGTCAGCAGCCTGCTAAAGAAGACCCAAAAATACACTGAAGAAAATAGCACCTTAAAAAATAGACTAACTCAAATGGCAAAAGAGGCTCAAAAAGCCAGAGAGGAGAAGAATGTCTTAAAAAGTAGAACTGGTCAGATGGAAAAGGAATTTCAAAAACTCACTGAAGAGAATAACTCCTTCAAAATTAGATTGGAGCAATTGGAAGCTAATGACTTTATGAGAAATCAAGATACTATAAAACAGATCCAAACAAATGAAAAAATAGTAGGCAATGTGAAATATCTCATGGGAAAAACCACTGACCTGGAAAATAGATCCAGGAGAGATAATTTAAAAATTATTAGACTACCTGAAAGCAATGATCCTTCCTCCAAGAAATTCTCAAAGAAAACTTCCCTGACATTCTAGAACCAGAGGGCAAAATAGAAATTGAAAGAATTCACCAATCACCTCTTGAAAAAGATCCCAAAAAGAAAATTCCTAGGGATATTATAGCCAAATTCCAGAGTTCCCAGGTCAAGGAGAAAATATTGTAAGCAGTCGGGAAGAAACAATTTGAGTATTGTGAAAACACAATGAGGATAACACAAGACCTAGCAGCTTCTACAGTAAGGGACCAAAGGGCTTGGAATATGATATTCTGGAGGTCAAGGGAGCCAGCGTTAAAACCAAAAATCACCTACCCAGCAAAACTGAGCATAATGCTTCAGGAGAAAATATGGTCATTCAATGAAATAGAGGCTTTTCGAGCATTCTTGAGGGAAAAACCAGAGCTGAACAGAAAATTTGACTTTCAAATACAAGAAGCATGAGAAGGTAAACAGGAAAAAGAAATCATAAGGAACTTATTAAAATTTAATCATTTACATTCCTACATGGAAAAATGATAATTGTAACTCATAAGACTTTTTTCAGTATGAGGATAAAGGTAATATATATGTATACATACATATATATGTATGTATAGGAGGGTGTATGTATATATTAATATGTGAGTGTGGGCATATGTATGTTCATGTATACATAGACAGATGGCACAGGATTAGTTGAATATGAAGGGATGATATCTAAAAAATAAAATTAAGAGGTGAGAGAGGACTATAATGAGAGAAGGAGAAAGGGAGAGATAGATTAGGGTAAATTATCTCATATAAAAGAGGCAAGAGAACACTGTTACAATGCAGGGGAAGAGCAGGAAGGTGAAAGGGAATGGGTCAACCTTATTCTTAATGATTTTGACTTAAGGGGGGAATAACATACACACTCAATTGGGTATCTTACCCTATAGGAAAATAAGGGGATAGGGGATAAGAGGGGGGATGATAGAAGGGAGAGCAGATTGGGGGAAAGGGTAGTTAGAAGCAAACATTTTTGAAAAGGGATAGGGTCAAAGGAGAAAATAGAATAAGTTGGGAGCAGGATAGGATGGAGGGAAATATAGTCAGTCTTTCACAATATAACTACTATGGAAATGTTTTGTGTAACTACACATGTACAACCTATATTGAATTGCTTATCTTCCCAGCGGGAGTGGGTGAGGAGGTATAGGGGGCGAAGTTGAGGGTTAGTTCTGAGGGGTCTGCCATGGGTGTGAATCTGGGCCAACAACCCCCTTGAGCCTTGTTCCCACCCTCCTGGACCCACTATATCTCATGATGTTGACTCACCACCCCCTGTTAGTCATCCCCCATGCATGGGAGGCTTGGAACATTCTGGCCATACCTGAGACCCTGGCCACTTGAGCAATATAGATAAAGTAGTGACGCATGAGATAAGAAAGCAAGGAAGCATCCCACAGGAGTAGCCTCCTGCAAAGTTGCTAGTTAGGTGCCTTCTAGCTGAGAACAGACCAAAGTAAGCAACATTGTCTGCTACATTTTGTTTCTCTATAACATTTTCTAATGGGAAAGCTTTGTTCTCCCTACTGTAAAAGTGTATAAATATCTTGACTTGATGTTCATCCTCAGATGAACAAATGGACTTGTATTGAAAGCTTCCTGCCTGGCTCACATCCATCACTGCACACTCTTCTGCTTTTGTGCTGCGCCTTGTTGATACAGGCATCAAGGAAGGAAAAAGGAAAAAAAATCTGGAACTCAAATTTTTAAAAACAAATGTTTAAAAAAATTGTTTTTTACATGCAACTGGGAAATAAGATACACAGGCACTGGGGTATAGAAATCCATCTTGCCCTACTAGAAAGTTAGGGGGATGAGGGGGGAGGATATAAAAGAGAACAGATTGGGGAAGGGATATTCAGTAGGCTTGCTATTCTTGGGTGGGGGTAGGAGAAAGATTGGGAGGAAAAATTGTAACTCAAAATCTTGTGGAAATAAATGTTGAAAATTAAAAATAAATAAATAAATGTGTTTTTTAAAAAAAATAACAAATAGCAGGAATAGAGCAAGGAATAGCAGAAGAACTCATTTTAGTGTTATGAAAACAGTCCTAGTCAAAAAGTTCAAAAGATCTGGATTCCAGTCTCTGAATTTTTTTTCACCAGTTGTAATCTTGTACAAGTCACTATAAAAATGGAAGAGTTCTAAAGAATTTAAAGGTCCCTTCCAGCTAAAAAACTAAATTATACTGATGTAGAAAAAAAATTCTTGACATTGAATCAAGAAACCTAGATATGAATCCTAGTAGATAGCATTTTATGTCATGAGTCTTCTGGAGTTGTCTTAGTTCTTTGCATAGCTAAGAACAGATAAATCTATCAAGGTTAGTCATTGTACAATGTTACTGTTATTGTGCACAATGCTTTCTGGTTCTGCTAACTTCACTCAGCATCAGTTCATGTAAGTCTTGTTAGGTTTTTCTGAAGTCTGCCTGTTCATCATTTCTTGCGGAACAATAGTATCCCATTACTTTAGCCATTCCCCAACTGATGGTATAAGGGATTATTGAATATTGTTTCCACAAAAATTATATAAAATAAAATTTGAAGTCATACTGATGACTAAATTGTAATATAAATACATGGGGGATGTTGACCACTGTTTAATCAGCATATCTAAAAGCAAACTCTTCTTTTGTTCTGAGAAGTCCTTTTTCCTATTTATCAAAAACTGTCAAACCAGGTATGGTTCACCAGGGATGGGGCCCATTAACCCAGATGCTGTCTTAGATAATGGGACTTTTTCTCAGGATATCCTAGACTGAACCTTCAACTCACAGCTTTTGTCAATTCTCTTAACAAGTAGGAAAATTACTTTCTTATGCTATTGAGATATTAACATCTTATGCAGACAAACTGTGAGGAGACTAAAAGTATTTTTTTGGCTTGGCATTTCCTTTATTAAATAAATCATAAGGAAAATGAGAGATGTAAGCAGGGGTGTAGACCTATGTCGGTGTTGGGTGTAAGTGTTTTCAGATAGGATATGAACCTTTAAATGCTGAGCAGTGGAATACAGGGAGGGAAATCAAATCAGGATGGGTTCTAAAAAGATTTTGTAATTGTCTTGAAGTGTACTTGCACCTACTAAGTTAACCTTTTTCACAGCCTTTTTTGCCTTAAAGGCCAGGTCACTCAAAATGATGTGAATTTTTTTTTCTAAATTCACTAATGGCCAGGTGGAATTATTGCTAAGACGATTATTCCCCACAATGGGAATCCTTTCAATTTCCAATTCTACACCACCACAAAAAGGGCTGCTATAAATATTTTTGTACATGTTAGGCCTTTTCCCATTTTTATGATCTCTTTGGAATACAGACCTAGAAGTGATATTGCTAGGACAAAGGATATGCACAGTTTTATAGCCCTTTGGGCATAGTTCCAAATTGTAGAGAAAGAATTTCAGCGGTAGAAGGAGGGGAATTGTTTTCTGACTCCATATCTATGGTATATTCTGTTACAACAGTTCCCCCCAGCCCCAGCTCAGTCCAGGTCCAGGCCTAGGCCCTGTCAGTTTCTAGCCAAGTCACTTTTAGTTCAATCCATTCCCACAAATGTTTATTAAACACTTATTCTTGGGAATGGACAGAGAGTATAATTTTTTTTTAAAGATAAAAAAAAATTGGTTGTCATCCTGCATGGGGATTAGGGTCCAAAGTGGGTCCAGGAGGAGATACCGTGTTTCCCCGATAATAAGACCTATCCCAAAAATAAGCCCTCCCCTTACTGTGTTGGATTCCTCTAAAATAAGCCCTCCCCTGAAAATAAGCCCTATTGAGATTGCTACCCCCCGGTGAAATGCACGCCGTGCTCCGAGCTGCATCCAATCAGAGCTGCAGCAGTGAGCGTGTCATCCTGTTCTTCCCCAGTGATTTGTTTATTGAATAAAGGTACATTTTTTTTGTTCACATTTACCTGTTTATTAAAATTGCTGTCAATGTTCATTAAAATAAGCCCTCCCCTGAAAATAAGTCCTCTGGTGTTTTTCTGTCCAAAAAAATTAATAAGACAGTGTCTTATTATCGGGGAAACACGGTAACATTATCTTAGCTTCAATATCTTCATATGCAAAAAGGAGGTAAAGTTGTCAAGAAAAGACTTTGTAAAATGCAAAGTTCAACATAAATGTGAACTCTTGGGGGAAACTTGAGGATGGAGGGGAAGAGGACATTTGGCTTGGTCTGGGTTTTTTCCACAGCATCTCAAAAAAGTTCTGGGTCATTTTCTGCCTCCCTAGACCAACCACAGCACTGGTACACACTTCTTTCTTCTGGGATTCCCCGATTGGCCATTGCTCCAGTCACTGCTCTTTGCCCAGATCTGTTACCTCCTTACCCTGCTTGGCAACTCGACCTTCATGTTCTTGGTGGTCCATGACTCCAGCCTCCCTGTGCCTATGTACTACTTCTTCTGCCACCTCACCCTGGTATATGCAGGCTTCACCACCAACATTTTTCCACTTAGCTGTTAGCTAACCCCTGTGGTTGGACAAGGGCACTGTCCTGCACTGGGTGCGTGACCTAGCTCTACATCTCCCTGGCATTGGGTTCCACTACTGAATGCATCCTTCTGGTCATGATGGCACTGGACTGCTGGATTGCCATGTGCTGTCTGTACATAGCCCTGGCCATGCCCAGTCTTTACCTGTCATTGGCAGCTGCCAGCTGGCTGGGTGGTTTCACTAATTTGCTGATGCAGGCAGACCATACTACTGGGCACAGACAGTTGTGTGACCTGATCCATGTGGACTGCTTCATCTGCGAGCTGCCAGCCCTATTGAAACTGTTCTGCAGAACGTGGGGGTACTGTGGAGCAATAAATGTTTGCTGCTTGGGTAGTTATACTGCTGGTGCCCTCTGCTGTCATCCTGGTCTTCTATGGGGCTGTAATGTTACTAGAATAGGAAGATCTTTCCTGTCCATTAATAGGCCTAACACCTGGAGTCTGTAATCACATAGAACCTGTAGTCACATGGAGCTCATACTGGGAAGAGCTTGCTCAAGGGAGGGGTGGGGGGGTGGGGGTGAGCAAAGAGTGAGAGCAGGCAGAGCAGAGAGGGAGAAGCAAGCTGTGAGTGGCAGAGGGAGGAATATGTCCAGGGGAACTTGTTTTTGTGGGGAGGCCTGACAGAAAGAAGGTTTAAGATGGCAGCGATTCCTAGATTAGTGATTGGTACACTCATAAGTCTTACCTCCTGGTATTCTAATGATGTCCCAAATAAATATTTTGGTTTTTCCTTTGAGGAAGAAAGTTATTTATATTTTATGAATTTACCCTGGAAATATTCGTGCATAGTCATAGCAGTTGCTATGGGTATCACTTTGGCATTACAGGGGTTGTGGGCTAGGCTATGTAGAAGATGAAATTCCAGATAGAGAGGAGAAAAACAATGGGTACCTGTGGCTCCCACCTTATAGCTGTCTGCCTATTCTGTGGTTCTGCCATCTTCACATACCTACAGCCCACACACAGTTACTCCCAGGGGCAGGGCAAGTTCATCTCTTTGTTCTACACTGTGGTCACTCCTGCCCTCAACCTCATCATCTATACCCTGAGGAACATGGAGGTGAAGGGGGCTGCAGAAAGGCTTCTGGGCAGAGTAGAGTGGAGGGAGAGATAAAGTTGGGGTTAGGGAGAGCTTCCTTTCTCAAGCCAAGGGTCACATTATTTGTCAGTGGGCCAGTCTACCTTTCTGAGTCCTCATAGATTATGCAGTGGTGAGCTCAAAAAATTGCTCTCAAGAAATTGAAGAACAAATGGCATGAATAGAGCTTACCCACTGAATGCTCCCAGATTGATAAAAGAGAATGCATCCCCAGCATCCAAATCCATATTGGATAAGAGAAACAGTTCTCAATTTGGATATTCTCTCAGTAGATGGGGCTGCTATTCTAAAGAAGCTTCCAGTTTGATAAAGGACATATGGTCCATGCCTTTGGGGAACTGTAAGAGGAGACTAGACCAACACATAAGAAGCAGACATAACACATAGACCAGGGTGGTCTATGCAATCAACAGGCTTCCATACTTAAATGGACAAGAGGGGATAATACAAAAGGGATTAGGATGAGAAATGTCCAGTGGGCATAGTCAGGTTAGTCATGGAAGAGGAAGGATTTTTTTGAGATTTTGAAAACACCAAAGGATTTAAGTAGTGGATAGAAAGCAGAGGGGCATCTAAGAGAAAAGACATGATCCATATATAAAAGGCATGGAGATCACATGAGGAAAGGGTGATCTTGGACAGGAAAAAAAGGAATAGGATGGGATCCAATGAAACTCCAAAGCCCCACTGGAGGGTTTGGGAATTGTTAAAGGAGGGAAGCTTAATAGGAATGACAACAGATAAGTAATCCCCATCTCTCCTAAACTCTTGTCACAAGCAGGAGAATAATCCCTAAAACTATTTCCTGGAAGACTTTATTTCCCTCATGGGACTGATGTGGATACAAAGGCACCCTAAAATTTGAGTTGCCCTTTCCCTGGTTTATCCTCTAAAAGTGCCCTAAAGTACAGAGGAGCCTTAATGGTTGAGTTGCTCATTCCCTGGTGCCCTAAAATCTCCCCTTATCTTGAAATACCACAAAACTTCACCTTACCTTGGACCATAAAATTCCTTGTTCCATCCCTCCCCCCCCCCCCCCCATCCTGGGTCATGGAATTCTTTTGTCTCCCTTATCTAGTGTCATTCATCATCCTCATATCCTGTCCTTATCTTGCAAGACTTATCTTGCCCCAAAATCTCCAACCCCATTAGAAACCCTAAAATTACATCGCCATCTGTGTAGCTTTCTGTGTGTATAAATCTGGTCCATTTCTATATCAAGGCCTTTGTTCAGTCCTTGCTCAATCTCAGGCCTGTCTGCTTTTGTGTCAATAAAGCTTGCATTGGGTAAAGAGGTCTAAGTGAATTCTTTCAAAATCTGAACCAACTCTGCCAACTCTGACCCCACCAGCACCAGCCACTCTTGCAGGAGAGAAAAGCAGATGTATATCTTTCCTTTTTGTCCCTATTTCTCAGGATACATAAAGAAGTATTCATTTAAAGTATGGGAAGAATTATAAAATATATAATTATATATCATATATAATCAAAAGCAGGACAAAAGAACAATTTTCTTTCTTTCTCTGTCATGCATTATAGTTTAATCATGGCAGGATAATTAGCTCTCTTTATGATGAATTACCTCCATCGTGGTATAGGAACAAAAAAGGAATCTCTTGACTGTTAAACTGGAGAAACCAAGATAATCTCCCTGTTCCCAACATCCAATTTCCTGCAGTGGAAGAATTCTTCAAGTGAGAGTCAAGAGAATTAAGTTCTAATGTAGTCTTTATAATTTACTTGCCACACGACCTAGGGTGAATTCATTTTGTATCCCCTTCAATAACTATAACATGTTAACAGGATTTTTCTGAGCCAGTCTCTAACCTGAGAATAACAAAATAGCAGGCCAGAGACAAAGTGCCAGTAATAGGGAAACTTTAATTTTAATTAATTTATCAGTTTCTTCACTATGAGGAATAGTTTTATAAATTGGGAATTCTCCTGGTCAGAATTCCACCTTGCTGAAGTGAAAACAGATATTATATACATAAATTACAAGTGGGAAAGGAGGAGTGAAGGTGGATTACAAACAATCATTCACAAAACCACAGTGATTT
This sequence comes from Petaurus breviceps papuanus, assembly GCF_028583685.1. Taxonomy (NCBI): domain Eukaryota; kingdom Metazoa; phylum Chordata; class Mammalia; order Diprotodontia; family Petauridae; genus Petaurus; species Petaurus breviceps. Next base: position 2,878,648 of record NW_027187367.1, read on the forward strand.
CCCATGACAAACTCACAGATGGGCGACAATACAGCAATTCTGGAGTCCTGTGGGAGCAATATTGCTCAGGGTCTTGGGGGTCCTTACTTAGTGGGTCACAGGACCAAAGTTGTGTGACAAGAACAGGTTCTCCAATCTTTGGTTCTTTTCAAGTCAGGTATGCAGCAGAAAGATGCCAGTAGTTGTGAACCTTGTCAAGGTTTGATGGATCAGTTTAAACTGCATTGTGAGTCTCACTCATAACCTGAAAAGGCAATTCTGTAATATCTAATCTATTAGTATATTCCTTACACATATCATACTGATTATTATAAAAATAAGAATTCCCTCCACAAACACAAGTCTCTGTCTACAAAAAGCATTTAAAGGATTTTGAACATCACATTAGAAATATGCTGTTATAGAATTATTAAGCTTGAAATGAATTCCTTAGTTACTTTTCCTCCAGTGTGAGAAACAGGCTGTGGGGATCACAGGACTTCCCAGGCAGGGATAGCCATGTGATAGACCCTTTCTCACTGAAAGAATTCAGAAGCAGAGTGGGCAAAGGAAAGTGTGGGCAGAGGAACCTGGCGAGGTGCTAAGAATACTTAGCATACAATAGGAAGAGCAAGCTTAAATGTCCTTAGGGTATTCTGACTCTTCCTTTACACTCCCACTATGTGCCGTCATTACATATTCCCCCTCCCAGATCATACATCTCATTAATATTAGTGAGGTTAGCTGAGCAGGCCCAGTAGTGAGGACAATGGTGACTGGGACCTGACCTCTCAGGTTTGAACAGCTTATCCTATGCCCACCTTTCTGATTCGTCCAGCTGTCAGGATGGCCATTGTCTTGATAAAATAAGATAAGCCAGCTTCCCCCACAGCTTGGGAGTGTTAATTATCTCCCAATGACATCCCTGGGAGAAAAACATGATACTATAATATCTGCTCTCACATCCAGTCCCCTATTTTTCTACCTGTTCTTTACTACTCTACGACACCACTACCGATACTACTCTTTATCTTTCTCTACTTTGTCTACTTCCTTCTGGATTTTTGTTGCAAAGAATTAAAGGATCATATTTGGCATAAACAGGAATTAACTGGAAGATTTCGAACTGTATTTCCCCGTGACTCCAGGCTCCCTTCTCTCTGGCTAGCCCCCTATGCACTTCCGGGTCGAGAAGAAAGTGTTGAGCATCGGCGTTAAGTAATCAGCCATGGTCTTCCCATACTCTAGCATCTTGCCATTGTAGTACAACCTCTGGGCCTGAGGAGACATGGTTGTTTTGGCTTGAATCAGATGCTCCAACTGAGCCACTGAAGTGGATGGTCGGATATAAAACGCATGCTTCTTTCCTTTATCTGCCTCAATCAGAAACATCTGCAGCTCCTTATCACTTGGCTCCACCACTTTCTGGCTGCGATGAATAGTTGTACTGGGATCCAGGCCTGAGGGGGA